>NW_026690327.1:27238-46842 GCF_015227805.2 Hirundo rustica | reverse complement strand
TGATCTCTTCGCTTCCCTTTTAAAAAGGCGGGGTGTGAAGGGTCTTGATTTAGATAAGGATCTTCCTTCTCTCCTGGGGCATGCTGCCTCTTATGGGTTCTTTGCTAACCCTCATGCTGTGCATGAATTAGCAGAATGGCGTAAATATGGGGACAAGTTGTGGGAATTAGTTTTAGATGATGATAAATCTGCTAAGAAAATGAGCAAGTTTTGGAAGATTGTACAGAATGAACTGCTTAAATGTGAGGCTGAGAAGCAGGCAGTTGTAGCTGCTAAGGAAGCACAGGGGAAAAATAAGATTTATTATAGTCACCCTTCTGATCCTAATCCCCCGGGGGTGGCCTTTGTTGACTTGCCCCCACCGCAGCCGCCGCCGACGGCCCCGCCATTGCCCTCTAATGCCGACCCCCTGTCTCCCACGCCTCCTGACCCCCCCGCCACGGAGCCGTTCCCCGGAGCCCTTTCGGACCTCGCGGAGGCTATGGCACAGGGCAGGAGAGAGACATGGGCGGCTCTGGCGCAACAGGGGTGGCAGAGGGAAGACCCTGAGCTTGCGGCGGCTGCCCAGGAACAGATTGATACTTGCGCTTTTCCTGTTATTTTTCAACCTAATCCGCAAGGGGGCCAAAGAGCTGAGCTTGTAAATCTTGACTGGAAGCTGCTTTCTCAGCTTAGAGCTACTGTAGCCAGCTACGGAGTCACGAGTGAGCCTGCTAAACAAATGTTAGAGTTTTTGTTTAATGCCAACCTCCTTTTGCCATCGGACATTAGAGGGATCTCTAAACTTATTTATACGCCACATCAGCGGCTACTATTTGAGGCTCGCTGGCGAGAAGAGGCAGCCGTGAGTGCTGCCTTGCCGCGACCTCAGGGCGATCCCTTGACAGGACTTACAATGGATGAACTTATGGGGCAAGGACCATTTCATCGAATCGAGGCACAGGTAGCTTTAGGACAGGAGAAATTAAGAGAGGCTATGGCAGTAGCAAGAAGAGCGATGGGCAAAATCAGAGCTCCAGGTGGTACCCCCATATATATGGGAATCAAACAAGGTAGAGATGAACCCCTAGGATCTTTTGTTGATAAAATAATTGAAGCATTAAGCAAGGCAGGCATTGCTGATCATATGCAGGATGCTTTAGTTAAGCAATGTATTTTACAAAATGGGAATGCTAATACCCGTTCCCTTATAGCTGCAGCCCCAGGTCATTGGAATGTGCAGGATTTGTTAGACAAAGCTGAATCCATGCCTTCAGGCACTCAAGTTTTTATGGTAGAAGCTCTTCAGAAAATAGGGGAGGGACTGCAGCAACAAGCGCAGGCTTTTAGGGAGCAAACCGCCTCAGCACATACTCAGGTTTTAGCTGCCCTCGCACCCCTCCAAGCGGCAACGGCACGTCAGCGCTCTAATACAGGAGGAAGAATGAAATGTTTTCGCTGCGGAAAATTGGGGCATATCCGTCGTGAGTGCAACGCTACTGGTATCTGGTGCGAGAAATGCCGCTCTAACACCCATAACAGTGCCGCCTGTGCCCGGTCTGGATTGGGAAACTGCAAAACCAGCGCGAAGTTGGGCCGCGCCAAGACACAAGTAGCTCCAGCTGCTCTGCCGACAACCAGCTCGTGCCAGCAACCTCCGGCAGCCTCGGATTGGACCTAGCAGCAGCAGTAACTGTTACCTTGTTTAACAACAGCCCGCATGTCGTTTCTACCGGAGTTTTTGGCCCCATTATTGTTAATGGACAGCCTACAGGAGGACTTATTTTAGGTCGCTCATCGGGATCGGTGCTAGGCCTGTTTATTGAACCAGGAGTTGTAGACGCTGACTCCGAAGGAGAAATTTTTGTTATTGCCAGTACTCCTCATCCACCAGTGAAAATTCTAAAGGGTCAGAGGATTGCTCAATTTGTACCTCTGCCACAATTGACTGCGAACATTTTGCCACGATCCAAGGAGCCACGCGGTACCGGATGCCTTGGCTCCTCAGGAGCCATTACTCTTCCCGTTATAGACTTAAAATTCAACTGCAAGCCCCATGGAAATATTTGGGATGGACCATCACGCAAAAACAAGTGCGCCCACAAAAACTTACCATTCAGACTGAACCAACTACCCTACATGAAGCGCAGCAATTGTTAGGGGATTTACAGTGGCTCAAGCCCGTAGTAGGCATCCCAAATACACTTTTAGAGGAACTGCGTCCCCTGCTAAAAGGTACTAACCCGTCTACTCATATTACACTGACACCTCAACAGAAAACTGCGCTTCAAAACATTTTGTGGTGTGTTGCCAACGGTTTCGTTACACGCTATAACCCCTCCAGCCCCATTTCTTTAACAATCTGGAATAGCAAAAATCATTTGCTAGGGGCGATCATGCAGGAAAAGAAAACGGGGGAGAGTGCAGAAAAGGGGAAAGACTTAGGAATAATAGAATGGTTAAGCCCTCCTTTGCAGCAAAGAAAAACAATAACACAAAAAATTGAAAAATTAGCTGGCTTAATTGTCAAAGGCCGTCTTCGAGCAATCGAACTTAGTGGGAAAGAGCCCGACGCAATACAACTACCAATGGAAAAAGCATCTTTGGACTGGTTCTTGCTTAACTCTAATAACCTTGCTGAAGCATTATTGCAATCACCCAGTTTGATTACTACAGGCCCCCTCAAACCAAAATTGTTGCATTGGTTCGGAGAATGGCAGCTGATAACTAAGCCGTTAAGAGAAGATCACCCCATTCCTGGAGCAACTACAGTGTTTACTGATGCCGGGAAGCGTTCCCGCCGAGCAGCGGCGACATGGAATGAAAATGGACAATGGCACGATCACATTATCCTGGCAACACCACAAGATAACCTTCAAACATTGGAACTCCTAGCTGTCCTATGGGTGTTCCAAACTTTTTGGGGACCCGTTAATGTTGTTTCTGACTCTCTTTATGTGGTTGGAGTTGCTTCCAGGATTGAAGACGCTAGCCTAAAGGAAGTAAATAATCCTCGATTGGGTGAACTGTTCGTACAGCTCCAACGAACTTTACAAATGAGAGAATGTCCGTATGCTATTATTCATGTCAGAAGCCACAAATGGACAGAAGGTTTAGGAGAAGGGAACGCTCGAGCTGACCGATTAGTGGCTATTAGTCAGCAAACTGTTTTGCCCCGCACCTTACAAGCCAAAGAGAGCCATAATATTTTTCATCAGAATGCAAAAGGGCTAGCACGAGAATTCAATATTTCAGTTAATGAAGCAAGGGCGATTGTTAGAACATGTTCTGTGTGCAGCCATCATAACGGAGGGGTGGGATTAGGATTAGGAGTAAATCCGAAAGGATTGTCTCCAAATGAACTATGGCAAATGGATGTCACGCATGTTCCTGCTTTTGGGAGGCTTAAGTATGTGCATGTCACCATCGATACATTTAGTCACTATTTGTGGGCTACAGCACAAGCAGGGGAACAAGCCAAACATGTTGAAAAGCACCTTAACAGCTGTATTGCAGTAATGGGTGTACCTCAGAACATTAAAACAGATAATGGGTCGGCATACTGTAGCCAGCGCATACAACAATACATGCAGTTTTGGAATATTAAGCACACACGGGGAATCCCGCATGTATCCACGGGACAGGCCGTAGTAGAGAGGGCTAACGGGACCTTGAAACGCTATTTGCTCAAATTCTCAGACATTATAGAGCCGAAAGAGAAGTTATTGAGATGCTTATTTGTGTTAAACCATTTGTGTCTTTTTGGAGATAGGACAGTCCCTCCTGTTATTACCCACTTCCAGACAGCGTCCCCTCCAACACCGCCTATTTTTGTCCAGTATAGGGACCCAAAAACAGGAATATGGCAGGGCCCTGCACAAGTGCTTTACTGGGGCCGAGGATATGTTTGTGTTTCATCCCCAACAGGTCCCGCCTGGATTCCTGCTAGATGGACGCGAGCTGCAATAAATGAACAGCCCCGAAGGGAGGAGGCTTCATCGCTTAAGAAAGACGCTCCAACCACTGCTGATACAGGCTGACAGCCTGCCTGGGACTCAGTTCGTGATTAACTCTGGAGAGGACGTGCAGTTTAGACTTCTTCCAGCTTTAAATGCTTGTTTACTTTTAGGACCATGCATTTTCCAATGTATACAACGCATGATGATGTCAATGGTAGAGAATGTAAAAATGTCGATGTTTGCCATAAAAGAAAACGGGGGAAGTGTTGAGAGCTTATCAGAGCAGTGGCTTGCAGAAAAGGGACATGACATGATTAAACTAGTAAGAATTTAGGCCTCAAGGATATGCTATCCTTGAAGGAAGGCTTATGTGAAGAACAGGATGTAAGCCGGATGTGAAATTAGTCAAGTATGGGAAAACTAAAGATATGATGTACTGACTTTAACTGTTTTGCAATTATTAAGGTCGATGCTAAGTAATGCTTGCGTTAATTAGTTATGTCCAATGATGAGCTTGGCTTTTGCAATATGTATGAGCTAATTATGAAAAGTATAAAAATGTAAAGCAACCTTAATAAAGTGAGATCTGCTGACCATGATAGCATGAGGCATTTCTCCCGCGGCTCCGGTAACCCGACCCCGACAGACTTTTCGTGTCTTTCGGGTTGGTTTTTTTTTCTACACTCCAAATTTACCCATTTTTGGCACTGGAAAATTTGTTCCTGGAAATACCCATGGTCCATAACTGTTTGCCTGGGTCATACCTATGGGGCAGCAGCGGAGGGCTCCAAAAAGCAGCACCTTGTGATGGACTGTGTGGGCAGCTGGGTGGGTGGGGGTGGTGAGACTCCCAGCCAGAAATGTGTGCTCTGCCTGTGGGTTTGCAGCACACGGCCCTGGGCAGGGCTGGCAGCGAGCTCTGCCCTTGCTGACAGCCACGTTGGCAACAAGGAGAGCCCCTGGCTTTCTGCTGGCTGATTTCTTCCAGCTCGTAGGGGATAAGGCAGGGTCAGAGCGTGAGGCCACGTCCCCTCACTTGGTGTCTTCTGATTTTCTGCATTCATGTTTTGTCTCAAATGTCATTTTGTGAGAGCTTCAGTTTCACCTTGGCCACCCAAATCCTGAGTTTAAAACACTTGTCATGTGAACTGTGTGGGCAGTGTTCCCCTCATGTTACACGGCCTTTGGGAGTGGAGAAGAACAGTGACTGTATCCCTGATGTGATTCCAAGGAAATCCTGAGTGATCTTTGGCTTCCTTTCTTTCTTTTTATCTTTCAAGGGGAATATTAATGTTGGCCCTGAGTCTCCAGGAGAGGACCCCATGAACAGGGCTGCAGCTGAGGAAGCTTCATCTGGCACCGAGAGCTGCGGGAACAGTTCCCCAGAGCCCGAGGAGCCTGGTAAGGAGAGAGCCCACGTTGGTTTGGAGAGGTGTGAGACGGCTGCTCTGAGCCTGCCTGGGACAGGAAGGGAGATCAGAAGAGCTGAGTTCTTGTCTGCAGGGCTGCTGCTTCCTGGTGCCTTTAGTTCCAATCCTGCAGTGGCACAAGCTCCCCGAGCCCTGCCCTCCACGCTTCTCCAGAGGCTCTGACACTGAGTCCTCTGCTGTGGCAAGAGAGCCGGGACTAAACCTGACCTTGTGGGAGTTGTGTCACCAACCTGTGTGTCCCAGTTTGGTTTGTAACTCAGCTCACAGCACCCTTCAGCTGCAGCCATTTCAGCGAGGACTGAGGGCTCTCTGTCAGCACAGAGAAAGAACAAGGCTGGGCTTCTTTGGGGGAGCTGGGATTGTTCTGTGTTTCAAGCTCTCGTGGGTGCCATTTGCACCGCGAGTGCTGAGACTTTATCGAGGTACTTCAATGCTTTACACAGTTTTGGAAACTTGGAAGGATCCCTGTTCTCTAAAGAGCAGGCTTCAAATTCCCAAGGGAAACGTGCACAAGGGCCAATATTGACTCAGTGTTCTCTTTTCTTCCCAGATCCCATGTGATCGACATCTCCTGGAGGGGTGCCCTGCGTGGCAGGAAGAGACAGAGGGAGAGCCTGTGACTGCCAGGCAGGTAGAATCCCTCTGTCTCTACTGATGTGTTTAGAATTATATATAGTTATATTTATCAATCTATATAATCGTTATTTATAGGTATTATAGATATTATATTTATTTATATATATTTAATTATTTTATTTATATGTATATAGATAATTATAGATATTTATAGATTTATAGTTGTCTTTAAGTGCCTATATAGTTATAGACCTTTAGATGTAAAATTATATATATATTTAGATTTCTATAGTTATAATCATGTATGTATAGTTATATTTATAGCTATACATAGTTATATCTATCTATGTAGACAGTTACATGTATATATATATATATAGTTATTTTTATAAATGTATATAGTTTTGTACATGGGTGTTTAGGTCTGTATAGGTATAGACTAGTTTTTAACCCCTTTCCCTGTCTCCCTTTGTGCTTTTCCCCCTGTGCCCTCGCTGTCCCCTGTCCCTGTGCTGGGTCCGAGCTGTTGGCCGGGCCGGGCGGAGCAGCAGCTGCAGCCCCGGGTGTCCCTGGAGCGCTGGGAGCTGCCGCTGGCCCCAGGCGCTGTCCCCTGAGGAGCTGCTGAAGGACGGTGAGACTGAGGGGGCTGAGGAGGCGCTGACGCTGCAGGGACGGTGACCTTGAGCTGCTGGGGGACTGAGGGCTGTGGGGGAGCAGAGGGCGATGGGGGCCCTGAGGTGACAGGGAAGTGGCACTGAGGTGAGGGGGTGGTGGCTCTAAGGGGACGGGATGGGTCTGAAGGGACTGAGTGGGGTGAGAGGACTGTGGGGGGCTGAAGAGACTGAAGGGGGCCGGGGCTTTGCCAGGGGACAGGTGGGGCTGAGGGGATGGAGGGGGCCAGCAGGGAGCACAGAGGGCTCCGGGACTGCAGCTCTGCCAGGCCTTGGAACCAATTCCAGAGCCTCCACCTTTGCCACAGCTGCCCTGAGGACCTTGAGGACAGGCGGAGACCGACAGGAGCCAGCAGGGAGAAGCTGAAGGCCGCCAGCTCCAGCAGTGAACAGGGAGCTGCTGCTGCCAGCCCAGAGCCTGGGTGAGGCCACAGGGCCGGAGAGGCAGGGTGGGGGTGAGGATGGTGTGGGCTTTGGCCCTGGGCTTTGGCCAAACATTTTCTTTCTAAGCCTCCTGGGGAAGCACTGAGATTTTCCCTGACTGAAGGGCCGGTGCTGCCAAGGGAAACCTCCCGATCCTGACTCAGTGTTCCCTTTGCTTCCCAGATGTGCCATCTGCTGTCCCTGTCCAGGAGAGCTGCTCTGCACAGGAGGAAGCAAGCACGGAAAGAAAAGCTTTGAAGACTGGGCAGCTGAAATCTCTCTGTTTAGAATTCTGTTTAAAGATATATGGACTTAGGAGATTTATGACTGTATATTTGTATTGATGGATGGATATATTTGCAGATGGCTGGGTACAGTTACCTATTCACAAATAGTTTATGTATCTATTTATATATATATTGTATATAATATGTAGTATTTATTCTCTATTTACTTCTGTATATGGAGGTGGTTATATATGTATACCTTTCTTTAAACACATATTGGGAAGTACAGTTGTATAATTGTATAGATTGAGTTCTTGGTAGAGAGCTATTTAGACAGAGATACTGATATTTTTGTATTCATAGATGGGCTTAAGCTTATAGTAATATGTAATAAATTAAGTTGTTAAACACCTAATTGATCTTTGTGTATAGTAAGTTGTAGTATTGTTAGCAATAAATTAAGTTTTTGTTAACTGAAGTTGGTATTTGTATATATTTACATAGCATTGTTGTAGAAATCTAATAAATTCCTTTTTTAACTTAAATTGAGATCGGCATAGATCTATATTGTCAGCGTGGGTGTAGCAATTTGTAATAAATGACATTTTTCATGTTAACTCATTTCTTGTGTATTTGTTGATCAGCAGTGCAGCTGTAGCAATCTGCAAGAAATTACAATTGTCAACTGCGACGGGTGTTTTGTGATTTGTGCTATCCAGAGCAATGAGCAGATGGAAATGCTGGAGGATTTTGGCCATGGAATTCTCCAGCCATGCCCAGCACATGCCCCACCTGCACTCAGGCTGGGCAAGGCAAGCGCAGATTTGGGATGGCAGCAGAGCCACACCTTGGCCAAGAACTCGCTGCAAAAGGCCTGGTGAGAAAACTCTGGGACTCCACGGAGCTTAGAACTGCAACCAGAGCCACCCAGGGAGGACAAATCCAGCCCCCATGGCCACAGGCAGCTCTTTGGGAAGCGCTCCAAGGGTCCCTCTGAAGGTCATCCTGGAGCCCAGAAGCCAACAGGGATCCTGAGCCAGCTCCGCTGCCTTTGGCAGCACTTTGGCAAAGGAGCTGCAGCAAGGGGGAGGCAGCAGTGACTGTGACTGCTGCAGCAAGGGGATGAAGGAAGGGCCAGGGACACTGGTGCTGAGATGCTCCAGAATCCAGAGGGATGGTGGAGAACTGGGAAGCAGCAAGTTCTCACAGCCACCACAATGCTGGAAGCCCTTGGTGTGCAGTTCCCTGCAGGAACTGGCAGGGGAGTTGCTGCCAGGATCAGCAGGAGCAGGAGGCAGCAGGATCTGCTCCTTTTCCTGCCTCTGTGTCCAGGTCAGGCTGGGATGGCCCCTGCTCCCACAGAGCCCCTGCCCATGGAGGCTGCAGGGTAAAAGCAATCCCAGTGCAAAGAGAGGCTTTGCAGTTGGAGCCCACTGCCCTTGTGTTTGGGGCTTGAATGGCTCTCATGGCAAAGCACAGCAGGGAACCAGGGCTTTGGGAGGCAGAGCCTTCAGAGGGAAAGAGAGATCAGGCACTCACATGCCTGAAACTCCTGCAGATCCCCTTCTTTGTAGAATGAGCAAGAAGCAAGCTGGGGAGAGGCACAAGCAGTCCTTTGAAAAACCATGGTGCCTAACAAGTGCTGTGGGAGAAGAAAAATCGGGAGCAACCTTGCCTGGTTTTCATAGTCTGTGTCTTCAGCAGAGGAGACAATGGGATGTCCAGGGAGGGGAGGGGAGGAATAACTGTGATAACCCCGTCTGCCTTGCTGTGTACTGATACACTTTGCAGCAGTGAACATTATAGGCAATGCCATATTCTTATTTAGCACCGTGACACACTGCTGCTTCATTGCAGAACTGCCTCGGTGGGGAGAGAATCAGCTTAATTTATTGTTAGTTTAAGTAGATGTGGTGAGAAACATTGACACTGATTAAAAGAGGTTTTCTAACCATCTGAGACAGAGAAAATAAAGCAAGGGTGCCTGGCATTGGGCCAAGAGCACACTATATTAACAGAGAACTGTTCCTTAAAAGCACCAGACTGTTACATATTAGTTTCAATTCCCCCAGCAGATCAATCTTCTCTCTCTGGCCCCAGTGGGTCTTCTAAATTCCTCCTTTAGGGCTCTGGTCACTGTTATGCTCACCTGGTACTGATTATCTACTCGTTCTTTGGGCCCCAAAACCGGGAAACATGATACAGAAGCTTGGAAGATGGCCAAAAGAACAAAAGAGCATGTGCAAGGAGACAAGGTGAAAAGTTCAACTCAGAGGATGACTATGTGCTTCATCCCCAAAGACCCCCGACGACCACCAGAGTGATCAATAAGGAGCAGTGCGCAGCCGCAGATAGCCGTGGAACTAATTTTAATACGAAGCGGGGACAGGCGGGGTTAGGAAATGAATATGTATTAGGTGTATCAGTATAACCCGAGTTTGTAGAGATAAAAAGGGAGAAACAAAGCTCCCAGGGGTGCATGTCTTTGAGGAGTTATCCCCATGCACCTCAGCGCTGAATAAATTCATACCTACTCTCAGAAGCACTCTGTGAGTTATAGAGTCTTCTCTCCGCACATCAGGGCAGGAGCCTGGGAGTCAAACGCTTGGAAAAAGAGAGCTGGCAAAGGCAGCCCAAGGTGCAGGCAGGCATTGGGCTGGAGGCAAGAGGGAGCTTGTACTGCCAGCACGGGAAGGGACTCCAGGCACAGGAGCTGGCCGGCGGCAGGAGGATTTCCCGGTGAGAAAATTCCCAAAATTCCTGGGATTTCTGAGGGAGCCACCCCGATTCCTGGGAAGGAAACTGAGGCACAGAGAGGATGGCCCCAGACCAAAAATTTCCCCCCCAAATCCCTGAAATATCCCAAAAAAACCCCCCTAAAATTCCAAAAAAATCACTGAAAAATCCCCCCCAAAAACACCAAAAATTGCCCCCCCAAACCCCACAAAAATATCTTTTAAAAATCCACAAAAAAATTCCCCCCAAAACTCCCAGAAAAATCCTCAAAAATTGCAAAAAAAAAAAATCTCCAAAAACCGCTAAAAATTTCCAAAAAAAACCCCCCCAAAAAAATCTCCACAAAAAATCCCCCCAAACCAATAAAAATTGCCGAGAATTTCCCAGAAAAGTCCCCCAAAGATCCAAAAAAAAAAAAAAAAAAAAATCCCCCAAAAATCACCTAAAAAACCGCCAAAAAATCCCCAAAACCTCTCCAAAACTCCCCAGAATTCCCCATGGATTTTCCCCCACATTCTCCCAGAATTCCCTGTGGATTTTCCTGCTCCCCGTGCCCTCACCGCAGCGTCCAGTTCCCGTTCCCATCCCCACCCCCATTATTCCCATTCCCATTCTCCCCATTCCCATTATCCCATTATTCCCATTATCCCATTCTCCCCATTCTCCCCCATCCCCATCCCCACCCTGCAGGTGCCGCAGCCTGTCGGTGCAGCGCAGCTCCGGCAGCGCCATCCTCTCGCCCATCTCCCTCTCCCGCCCCTCCAAAGCCTCCCGCGGGGCGAATCCCGGGATTCCCGCTCCTCCCGGCGCCTGGAGCGGCCGCGGCCTCGGCTCCGGGATCATCTCCGCCGGCCCCGGGCCCCTCCCTCCCAACAGCGCCGCGCCCAGCGCTGCCGGCGCCGCCGGATCTCGGCCGCCTCCCGGCGCGGCCGCTCCTCTCCCTCCTGGCGCGCCCGGCGCCGGAAGCTGCGGCTGAAACGGGAGCGGAGCGCCCGATCCCAGGAATTCCGAGCGCCGGCCGCCGCTCCCGCTGCGGCTCCGGAGGAGGAGGAAGCCGGGAGCGGGCGTCGTGCGGGAAGACGCCGAGGGCGCGGCGCGGCCGGCACAGGCGGCGCCGCGGCGGCACCGGGACGCGTCGAAGCCGGCGGCCGGCGGCACCGGCGGGAGACGCGCTCCGGGCGCCGCGGGATTCCCGGGATTCCCCGCGGAGCCGCCGGCCGCGGCGGGCCCGAGTCGAAGCGCCGGGGGCGGCGGGCGCAGCGGTTCCCGCGGAGGCCGCGGCGGAAGCGGCGCCGGGGGACGCCGGGAAGGCGCCGAGGGCCGGGCGCGGCGGAAGGCCGGAGCCGCGGCGCGGGAGCGGGAGAAGGAGGAAGGGCCCGAGGCGCCGGGGGCGCGCCAGGGAGAAGGAGAAGGAGGCGTTGGGCAGCGCGCGCTGCACCTGGGGGACACGGACGGGGAAATGGGCTTCGGGGGGTTATTCTGGGGGTTTTGGGGATTTTTTTTTTTTTTTTTTTTTAGATTTCTTCTGGAATGTTTTTTGATTTTTATCAGATTTTTTTTCTGGGGTTTTTTTTCAGATTTTTTGGGGATTTTTTTCTGATTTTTCCAGATTTTTTTCGGGTTTTTTCAGATTTTTTTTTCAGGTTTTTTTTCAAAAATTTTCAGGTTTGTTTGTTTGTTTGTTTTGGTTTTTTGTTTGTTTGTTTGGGGGGGGGTGTTGGATTTTTTCCTGATTTTTTGATTTTTTCTCAGACTTTTTCAGGTTTTTTTCAGGATTTTTTCCTGATTTTTTCAGATTTTTTTTCAAAATTTTTCAAATTTTTTCTTGTTTTTTCCGGATTTTTTTCAGATTTTTTTTTAAATTCTTTTGGATCTTTTCTCATTTTGGGGGTTTTTAACAGAAGAACGACGGGCCCAAGGTGCCGGGGTCACGCACAATGGAGAAGGAGTCGTTGGCATCACGCGCTGCACCTGGAGGAGACGGGGAAAAACGGGGTTTGGAGAATTTTTGGGGTTCTTTCAGAATTTTTTCAGATTTTTCCTGGGTTTTTTTCAGAATTTCTTTTGATTTTTTTTTTCCCCCAGATTTTTTTAAATTTTTTTTTTGTGTGTGTGTGTTATTTTTTTTTTTACTTTTCGGGGATTTTTCTCAGGGTTCTTTTTGGGATTTTTTTGGTTTCTTTTCGGATTTTTTTGGGGTTTTTTCAGATTTTTTTTGGATTTTTTTCAGATTTTTTCGGGTTTTTTTTCAAATTTTTTGTCTGATTTTTTTCAGATTTTTTTTTTTCCCCAGGTTTTTTGGGGAGGTTTTTCAGATTTTTGGGGGATTTTTTTCCTGATTTTTTTCCTGATTTTTTCGGATTTTTTTTCCAGAATTTTTTTTTAGATTTTTTTCCTGGTTTTTTTTAATTTTTTTAGGCTTTTTTGATTTTTCTGATTACTTTTTTATTTTTTCCCCGATTTTTGATGTAATATTCTTGGAATTTTTAGTTTTTTTCCTTTTTTTTCCCCCAATTTTTTCTGGATTTTTCTTTTTTTAAAATTTACTCTAAAATTCTAAAATGCCCAAAAGTTAAAAAAAAAAAAAATCCCCCCAAAATTGCAAAAAATTCGAAAAAAACCCCCAAACCCCATTTTCCCCCCCAAATTCCCATTTTTTCCCCAAAAATTCCCATTTTTTTCCCCCAGAATTCCCATTTTTTCCCCACCTCAGCCAGCTGGAAGCACATGTGGTGGCAGAGCAGATCCAATGACTCCAACCTCCCAGAATTCCTGGGTTTTTTTCCCAGAATTCCCATTTTTTCCCAGAATTCTCATTTTTCCCCCCAAATTCCCATTTTTTCCACCCAAAACTCTCATTTTTTTCCCAGAACTCCTGTTTTTTTTTCCCAAACTCCACTTTTTCCCCCCAGAATTCCCCTTTTTCCCCCCAGAATTCCCATTTTTCTTCCCAATTATCCCATTTTTCCCTACCTCGGACAGCTGGAAGCGCATGTGGTGCAGAGCAGATCCAATTTCTCCCCTCCCGGCCAGAACCCACCTCCCATTTTTCCCCAGAATTCCCATTTTTCCCCAGAATTCCCGTTTTCCCCCCAGAATTCCCATTTTTCCCCCAAATTCCCGTTTTTCCCCCACAATTCCCGTTTTCCCCCAGAATTCCCATTTTTTTCCCCCACAATTCCCGTTTTCCCCCAGAATTCCCGTTTTTCCCCACCTCGCCCAGCTGGAAGCGCCGGTGGTGCAGAGCAGATGGAATTTCTCCCCCCGGGCCGGAATCCGCGGACACTCTGGGCCCGGAACGGCTCCGGGGATCCGAACTGCTCCCGGCGGGGGAGGCGAAGCGCGGCCGTGGCGATTCCCCGGATCGCGACAGGACGTTCACCGCGCTGCCGCCGCCCGGCTCGTGCGTCTGCAGGAAAACCACGCGCGTGCGCGGCCGGCACGGCGCCGACGGCCCGGCGATATCGCGACACGGGCACCGGAGAGCCGGAGGGATGGCGGGGTTTGGGGGTGAAATCCCGGGATTTGGGCGTGGAATTCCGGGATTTGGGCACGAAATTCCAGGATTTGTACTCGAAATCGTTGGTATTTCCTATGCTGATCTCGATATCTTACGTTTATATCATGATTGGAATCGTGATAGTTGTACCCCAAATCCTGGGATTTGTATCCAAAATCCAGAGATTCTTCCTCTACATCCTGGTATTTCCTGTCCTGATCTTGATATCTTACGTTTATATCGCGATATTGGCTCCCAAACCCCATTGGAATCGTGATAGCTGTACCCCAAATCCGGAGATGTGTCCCCAAAATCCTGAGATTTCCTGTCCTAATCTCGGTATCTTACATTTATATCGCGATATTGGCTCCCAAACCCCATTGGAATCGTGACAGTTGCACCCAAAATCCCAGGATTCGTACCCAAAATCCAGAGATTTGGACCAGAAATTTTGGGATTTGTATCCAAAATCCCTGGATTTGTACTCAAAATCCTGGTTATTTCCCGTCCCAATCTTGATATCTTAAATTTATATCGTGATATTGGCTCCCAAACCCCATTGGAATCATGACAGTTGTACCCAAAATCCCAGGATTTGTACCCAAAATCCAGAGATTTGTATCCAAAATCCAGAGATTTGTACCCAAAATCCCAGGATTTGTCCCCAGATGACAATTTTCCATGGAGTTTTGGGAATTTTCCCTAGAATTTTGAGATTTTCCCTGAAATTCTGGGATTTTCCCTGAATTTTCAGGTTTTTCCCCCAAAATGTTGAGATTTTCCTGAAATTTGGGGGATTTTCCCAGGAATGTGGGGGTTTTTCCCTGGAATTGCAGAACCCCTCCCTCTGGAATTTGGGGATTTTTACCTGGAATTTTCAGAGCTTTCCTCAGAGTTTTGGGATTTTCCCTGGAACTGTGGAACCTCTCCCTCTGGAATTCTGAGATTTTCCCTGAAGATTTTTCCTGGAATTTTTCAGGGTTTTCCCAGGAATAGGGGAGCCCCTCCCTCAGGAATTTCAGGGGGGTTTCCCAGGAATTTTCAAGATTTTCCCAGGAATTTTTCAGTGTTTTCCTGGGAATTTTTCAGGTTATTCCCAGGAATTTTTCAGGGTTTTCCCCCTGGAATTTTTTGAATTTTCCCAGGAATTTTTGGGGATTTTCCCAGGAATTTTTTTGATTTCCCCATCGTTTTCCTGGGAATTTGGGGATTTTCCCAGGAATTCTCAGGGGTTTCCCAGGAATTCCGGTGTTTTTCCATTGTTTCCCCAGTGCTCTCCCAGTGTTTTCCCGGTGTGTCCCCAGTCTATCCCAGTGTTTTCCCAGTGTTCTCCCGGGTGTTTCCCGGTGTTTCCCAGTGTTTTCCCGGTGTTTTCCTGGCCTATCCCAGGGTTTTCCCTGTGTTCTTCCTGTGCTTCCCGGTGTTTCCCCGGTGTTTTTCCCATTGTTTTCCCAGGAATTCTCTCTCCCCTGTGGCGGAAGGTCGCCCCCAGCAGCCCCAGGGGCGAGGCCCAGGGCGATTCCGAGCGCCAGCGCCGCTCCCAGCGGGGACGGACGGAGACAGCGCGGGAACGGGCGTGTCCTGGGACATGGACACACAGACACGGGGACACACGGGACGGACGGAGACAGCGCGGGAACGGGCGCGTCCCGTGACACGGACACACAGACACGAGGACACATGGACACGGGGACAGGGATACACAGATACACGGACACACGGACACATGGACACAGGGATGGACATGGGGATACACAGGGATATACAGGATGGACACATGGATACACAGACGAACACGGGGACACAGACACGGGACAGATGTAGGGATGGACACGGGGACAGACACGGGGACACAGGGACACGGGATGGACACACGGATATGGTGGGGGACGGGGGACAGGGAGGGGACAGACAGGGATGGACAGACAGAGGGACAGGAGGGGTCTGACAGAGGCACAGACAGACAGAGGCACAGAGGGACAGACAGAGGGACAGACAGAGGCACAGCGGCCTGGGGACACGCAGGGGTCACGGCAGAAAGAAGGGGACGAATCCCGGTGTCACCAAACGCTGGCCTGGAAACGGAGTGACAGCACCAAATTCCCAGTGCTGGATCCCAAAATCCCAAGTGCTGGATCCCAAAATCCCAGTGCTGGATCCCAAAATTCCCAGTGCCAGCACAAATTCCCAGTGCTGGATCCCAAATTCCCAGTGCTGGATCCCAAAAATCCCAGTGCTGGATCCCAAAAATCCCAGTGCCAGCACAAATTCCCAGTGCTGGATCCCAAAAATCCTAGTGCTGTACTCCAAAATCCCTGTCCTGTATCCCCAAAATCCCAGTGCCTGTGTCCCCAATTCCCAGCTTTGTCCCCCAATTCCCTATTTTCCCTCCCCGAATTCCCGATTTTTGCACCCGCCCATTCCCTCTTTCCCAATTCCTGATTTCCCTCCCGAGCTCCCTCTTTCGCAATTCCCTCTTTCCCTCCCCGAATTCCCTGTTTTCCATCCCCGAATTCCCTCTTTCCCTCCCCGAATTCCCTGTTTTCTCTCCCCCAATTCCCTGTTTTCTCTCCCCCAATTCCCTGTTTTCCATCCCCGAATTCCCTGTTTTCCCTCCCAATTCCCGATTTTTCCCCATTCCCGATCCCCTTTCTCACCGTGGCCTCGCTCAGCTCCACATCCCGGGATCGGCTCTGGCCGGGGATTCCCGGCGATCCAAAAAAACTCCCCGGAATTCCCAAAAACCTCCCCGGAATTCCCAAAGGTTCTCCTGAAGTTTCTGATCCTTCTCTGCCCCACAAAACTTTTTCCCTTTTGTCTCCGGCTCCGCCCCGGGGGGCAGAGTTTGGGATTTGGGATCGGGAATGTGAGTGGCACCAGGATTTTTTGGGATTGGGAATGGGGTCAGGGCTGGGAATGGAATTTGGGTGGGGGAAAGGGGCCAGGAATGGGATTTGGGATCGAGAATGGGATCCAGACCCCCCCCCAGATCCCTCCAAATCCCAAATTCCCCCTCAGAATTCCCAGATTTTGGGGGTTTTTAGGAACCCCGATTCTATAGGAGACCCCGAATCTACGGGGATCCCCCGACCCCCCTACAGCCCCCCCCCAAACTCCCTGACCCCTCCCGGCCCCTCTAAACCCCTCCAGGCCCCTCCAAATCCCAAATTCCCCCTCAGAATTCCCAGATTTGGGGTTTTTTAGGGATCCCCTCCTTTCCCGGAGCGGCCCCGCCGCGGTTTTGGCACCGAGAGTCACGTGACCGGTGAAACCGCGCCCACCCCGCCCATCTGGGTCACGTGACGCTGCGTGGCCACGCCCCCCGAGGCGCGGGCGCGTCCCGGCCGCCATTTTCTTTTGGGGCGAAGCGAGGCGCGCGTGAGGTGTTGGGGTTCGCGCGGGGTTTTTTGGGGGGAGTTTTTGAGGATTTTCGGGATTTTCAGCCCCGCCAGGGTGAGGGAGGGGTGCATGGGGGTTTGGTAGGTTCCTTGAGGAGGGGTTTGGGGAGCTGAGAGGTTCCGAGCCCCTCCCTCAGTGGGAGCAGGGGGGCGTTATGAGGGGGAGCTTCACTGCCCTCATTCCGGGGGTGGTTTGTGAGGGAGGGAGTTCACCTCCAGCCCTCAAATTAAAGTTTGTGAGGGTTTGAGAGGCCCCTCAGTGTTATCCAGGAAGGTTGGAGGTTTTTTTAAGGGAATTTTTTCTGGATTTTTCACCCCAAAACTGTGAGGGAGGAGCTTCATTCACACACCGCCCCCCCCAGTTGTGACCTGAGGGGATTGCAGGATCCCACCCCTCATTTTTCAGTTTTGAGGGAATTTTGGGATCCTTCCCTTTTCCCTGAGGGAATTCTGGGTGTCCCACCCCCTCATTTTTCAGTTTTGAGGGAATTTTCCAGATCTCACCCCTCATTTTTCCCTTCTGAGGGAATTTTGGGATCCTTCCCTTTTTCCCTGGGGGAATTTTGAGAATCCCACCCCTCATTTTTCAGTTTTGAGGGAATTTTGAGGACCCCACCCCTCATTTTTCAGTTTTGAGAGAATTTTGAGGATCTCACCCCTCATTTTCCAGTTTTGAGGGAATTTTGAGGCTCCCACCCCTCATTTTCCAGTTTTGAGGGAATTTTCCAGATCCCACCCCTCATTTTCCAGTTTGAGGGAATTTTCCAGATCCCACCCCTCATTTTTCTCATTTTGAGGGAATTTTAGGATCCTTCCCTTTTTCCCAAGTTAATTTTGCGTCTCCAGCTCCCTAATTTTCTCCTCTCCAGGGGCTCCCAGCCTCGAGAGACCCCTCCAAAATTCCCATTTTTCCTGCTTTTCCCAGCACCATCCATGACTCTCCGTCCCTCGGGATCTTCCTCCAGATTGGGGCCTCGGAGCAGCTCCCCATGAGTTTGTTGGGAACATCCCAAAAAATCCAACAATTCCTATTTTCCTGCTTATTTTTCCCAATTTTCCCCATCCCAGCTCCTTCCTGTCCCATTTTCTCTTATCCCAGCCCAGTTTTCCCCAGTTTTTCCCCCATTTTTCCCAGTTTCTCCCTGTTTTTTTTACCCCTTCCCAACTCTTTTAATCCGTTTTCCCATCCCATTTTTCCCATCTTCCTCTTAGTTTTTCCTGCTTTCCCCTCATTTTTCCCATTTTCCCTATTTTTCCTCACTTTTCCCCCCATTTTCCCTACTCCCATCCCATTTTTCCCATTTTCCCCACTTTTCTTCCCGTTTTTCCCAATCCCATTTTTCCCAATCCCGTTTTTCCCAATCCCAGTTTTCCCAATCCCGTTTTTCCCAATCCCATTTTTCCCAATCCCTTTTTCCCAATCCCATTTTCCCCAATCCCATTTTTCCCCAATCAATTTTCCCCCCCTTCCCCCCCCCTTTTCCCCAATCCCTTTTTTCCCCCCCGTTCCCCCCCCTTTTCCCTCCCCCTCTTTTCCCCCCCTCTTTTCCCCCCCTCTTTTCCCCCCCTCTTTTCCCCCCCTCTTTCCCCCCCCTCTTCCCCCCCCTTTTCCCCCCCCCCTTTCTCCCCCCCCTTTCTCCCCCCCCTTTCTCCCCCCCCTTTCTCCCCCCCCTTTTCCCCCCCTTTTCCCCCCCCTTTCCCCCCCCTTTTCCCCCCCCCTTTTCCCCCCCCTTTTCCCCCCCCTTTCCCCCCCCCTTTTCCCACCCCTTTCCCCCCCCCCCCCCTTTTTTACCCCCCCTTTTTTACCCCCCCCTTTTCCCCCCCCTTTTTTCCCCCCCCCCCTTTTTTCCCCCCCCTTTTTCCCCCCCCTTTTTCCCCCCCCTTTTCCCCCCCCTTTTTCCCCCCCCTTTTTCCCCCCCCTTTTTCCCCCCCCCTTTTTCCCCCCCCTTTTTCCCCCCCCTTTTTTCCCCCCCTTTTTTCCCCCCCTTTTCCCCCCCCCTTTTCCCCCCCCCTTTTTCTTTTTTCCCTTTCGTATTCGCCCAGCCCGCCTTTTCCTCCCCCCCCTTTTCTCCCCCCCTTTTCTCCCCACCCTTTCCTCACCCCCCTTTTCTCCCCCCTTTTCTTTCTCCCCCCCTTTTCCTCCCCCCGCCTTTTCCCTCCCCCCCCTTTTCTCCCCCCCTTTTCTCCCCCCCCCCTTTTCCTCCCCCCCTTCTCTTTCTCCCCCCTTCTCCGCCCCCCTTTTCTTTCTCCCCCCCCTTTTCTCCCCCCCCTTTTCTTCCCCCCCCTTTTATCCCTTCTTCCCCCCCCCCCTTTTTCCTCCCCCCCTTTTCTCCCCCGTTCTTCCCCCCCCTTTTCTCCCACCCCTTTTCTCCCCCCCCTTATTCTCCCCCCCCTTTTCTCCCCCCCCCCCTTTTCCCCCCCCTTTTTTCACCCCCCCTTTTTTCACCCCCCCCTTTTTTCACCCCCCCCTTTTTTCACCCCCCCCCTTTTTTCACCCCCCCTTTTTTTCTCACCCCCCCCTTTTTTTTCCACCCCCCCTTTTTTTTCCACCCCCCATTTCCCTTCCCCCCCCTTTTTTTCCCCCTTTGCCCCCTCTTTTCCCATTTATTTTCCCTGTTTTTTTCACATTTTCCCCCATTATTTTCCCCCATTTTTTCCCCCATTATTTTCCCATTTCTCCCCCATTTTTTTCCCAGTTTTTTCCCA
>NW_026690327.1:0-26738 GCF_015227805.2 Hirundo rustica | reverse complement strand
ATAAATGGGCAAAATGGGGAAAAATTGGGAAAAAACAGGGAAAACAGATGGGAATAAAGGGGAATATACTGGGGGAAATACTGGGGGGAAAAAAGGGGGGGAGAAAAAGGGGGGGAGAAAAAAGGGGGGGAGAAAAAAGGGGGGGAGAAAAAAGGGGGGGAGAAAAAAGGGGGGGAGAAAAAGGGGGGGGAGAAAAAGGGGGAGGGGAAAAAGGGGGGGGAAAAAAGGGGGGAAAAAAGGGGGGGAAAAAGGGGGGGGGAAAAAAAGGGGGGGGGAAAAAAGGGGGGGGAAAAAAGGGGGGGGGAAAAAAGGGGGGGAAAAAAAGGGGGGGGAAAAAAGGGGGGGGGGAAAAAGGGGGGCAAAAAAGGGGGGGCAAAAAAGGGGGGGCAAAAAAAGGGGGGGCAAAAAAAGGGGGGGCAAAAAAGGGGGGGGAAAAAAGGGGGGGAAAAAGGGGGGGAAAAAAAGGGGGGGGAAAAAAGGGGGGGAAAAAGGGGGGGAAAAAAGGGGGGGGAAAAGGGGAGGAAAAAAGGGGGGAAAAAAGGGGGGAAAAAGGGGAAAAAAGGGGGGGAAAAGGGGGGAAAAATGGGGGAGAAATGGGGGAAAATGGGGGGAAATGGGGGGAAAAGGGGGGAAAATGGGGGGAAATGGGGGGAAAAGGGGGGGAAAAAGGGGGGGGAAAAAAGGGGGGGAAAAAAGGGGGGGGAAAAACGGGATTGGGAAAAACGGGATTGGGAAAAACGGGATTGGGAAAAATGGGGAAATGGGAAAAATGGGATGGGAGTAGGGAAAATGGGGGGAAAAGTGAGGAAAAATAGGGAAAATGGGAAAAATGAGGGGAAAGCAGGAAAAACTAAGAGGAAATGGGAAAAATGGGATGGGAAAACGGATTAAAAAGAGTTGGGAAGGGGTAAAAAAAACAGGGAGAAACTGGGAAAAATGGGGAAAAACTGGGGAAAACTGGGCTGGGATAAGAGAAAATGGACAGGAAGGAGCTGGGATGGGGAAAATTGGGAAAAATAAGCAGGAAAATGGGAATTGTTGGACTTTTTGGGATGTTCCCAACAAACTCACGGGGAGCTGCTCTGAGGCCCCAATCCAGAGGAACATCCCGAGGGACGGAGAGTCATGGACGGGGCTGGGAAAAGCGGGAAAAATGGGAATTTTGGAGGGGTCTCTCGAGGCTGGGAGCCCCTGGAGAGGAGAAAATTAGGGAGTTGGAGACGCAAAATTAACTTGGGAAAATGGGAAGGATCCCAAAATTCCCTCAAAATGAGAAAAATGAGGGGTGGGATCTGGAAAATTCCCTCAAACTGGAAAATGAGGGGTGGGATCTGGAAAATTCCCTCAAAACTGGAAAATGAGGGGTGGGATCTGGAAAATTCCCTCAAAACTGGAAAATGAGGGGGTGGGATCCTCCAATCCCCTCAGGTCACAATTGGGGGGGGGGGGGGGTGAATGAAGCTCCTCCCTCACAGTTTTGGGGTGAAAAATCCAGAAAAAATTCCCTTAAAGAAAACCCCAACCTTCCCAGATAACACTGAGGGGCCTCTCAAACCCTCACAAACTTTAATTTGAGGGCTGGAGGTGAACTCCCTCCCTCACAAACCCCCCCCCCGGAATGAGGGCAGTGAAGCTCCCCCTCATAACGCCCCCCTGCTCCCACTGAGGGCGGGGCTCGGAACCTCTCAGTTCCCCAAACCCCTCCTCAAGGAACCTACCAAACCCCCATGCACCCCTCCCTCACCCTGGCGGGGCAGAAAATCCCGAAAATCCTCAAAAACTCCCCCCAAAAAACCCCGCGCGAACCCCAACACCTCACGCACGCCTCGCTTCGCCCCAAAAGAAAATGGCGGCCGGGACGCGCCCGCGCCTCGGGGGGCGTGGCCACGCAGCGTCACGTGACCCAGATGGGCGGGGTGGGCGCGGTTTCACCGGTCACGTGACTCTCGGTGCCAAAACCGCGGCGGGGCCGCTCCGGGGAAGGAGGGGATCCCTAAAAAACCCCAAATCTGGGAATTCTGAGGGGGAATTTGGGATTTGGAGGGGCCTGGAGGGGTTTAGAGGGGCCGGGAGGGGTCTGGGAGTTTGGGGGGGGCTGTAGGGGGGTCGGGGGATCCCCGTAGATTCGGGGTCTCCTATAGAATCGGGGTTCCTAAAAACCCCCAAAATCTGGGAATTCTGAGGGGGAATTTGGGATTTGGATGGATCTGGGGGGGGTCTGGATCCCATTCTCGATCCCAAATCCCATTCCTGGCCCCTTTCCCCCACCCAAATTCCATTCCCAGCCCTGACCCCATTCCCAGTCCCAAAAAATCCCGGTGCCACTCGCATTCCCGATCCCAAATCCCAAATTCCCGATCCCCAAATCCCAAACTCCGCCTGCCCGGGGCGGAGCCGGAGACAAAAGGGAAAAAGTTTTGTGGGGCAGAGAAGAGAAGGAACGGAAACTTCAGGAGAACCTTTGGGAATTCCGGGAAGGTTTTTGGGAATTCCAGGGAGTTTTTGGGATCGCCGGGAATCCCCGGCCGGAGCTGATCCCGGGATGTGGCGGAGCTGAGCGAGGCCGCGGTGAGAAAGGGGATCGGGAATTGGGGAAGAGGGAATTCGGGGAGGGAAAACAGGGAATTCGGGGAGGGAAAGAGAGAATTGCGAAAGAGGGAGCTGGGGAGGGAAATCAGGAATTGGGAAAGAGGAAATGGGGGGTGCAAAAATCTGGAATTTGGGGAGGGAAAATTGGGAATTGGGGGACAAATTGGGGACACAGAGACTGGGATTTGGGGGATACAGGACAGGGATTTTGGAGTACAGCACTAGGATTTTTGGGATCCAGCACTGGGAATTTGGGATCCAGCACTGGGAATTTGGTGCTGTCACTCCGTTTCCAGGCCGGCGTTTGGTGACACCGGGATTCGTCCCCTTCTTTCTGCCGTGACCCCTGCGTGTCCCCAGGCCGCTGTGCCTCTGTCTGTCTGTCTGTCCCTCTGTGCCTCTGTCTGTCTGTGCCTCTGTCGGACCCCTCCTGTCCCTCTGTCTGTCCATCTGTCCCTCTGTCTGTCCCCGGTCCCTGTGTCCCTGTCAGTCTGTGAATCTGTGTGTCTGTGTGTCCATCCTGTGTCCATCCCATGTCCATGTGTCCATCCCTGTGTATCCCCATGTCCCTGTCTGTCCATCCTCGTGTCCGTCCCGTGTCTGTGTATCCGTGTCCGTGTGTCCATCCCGTGTCTGTGTGTCCACATGTCCATCCCATGTCCATGTGTCCATCCTGTGTCCGTATATCCCTGTATCCCCGTGTCCATGTTTCCACGTGTCCATCCCATGTCCATATGTCCATGTGTCCGTCCCGTGTCCGTGTGTCCATCCCCATGTCCGTCCCGTGTCCATCCTGTGTATCCCCATGTCCGTGTGTCCATCCTGTGTATCCCCGTGTCCATCCCTGTGTCCGTGTATCTGCGTATCCCTGTCCGTGTGTCCATCCCCGTGTATCCCCGTGTCCGTGTGTCCATCCCGCGCCCACGTGTCCGTGTGTCCCCGTGTCCGTGTCCCGGGACGCGCCCGTTCCCGCGCTGTCTCCGTCCGTCCCATGTGTCCATGTGTCTGCGTGCTCCCGTGTCCGTGTGTCCCCGTGTCTGTGTGTCCGTGTGTCCATGTGCCCGTGTCCCGGGACACACCCATTCCCGTATGCCCGTGTGTCCCCGTGTCTGTGTGTCCATGTGTCCATGTGCCCACGTGTCGTGTGTCCCCGTGTCCATGTGCCCGTGTCCCAGGACACACCCATTCCCGCGCTGTCTCCGTCCGTCCCGTGTGTCTGTGTGTCCGTGTGCCCGCGTGTCCCCGTGTCCGTGTGTCCGTGTCCCGGGACGCGCCCGTTCCCGCGCTGTCTCCGTCCGTCCCCGCTGGGAGCGGCGCTGGCGCTCGGAATCGCCCTGGGCCTCGCCCTGGGGTTGCTGGGGGCGCCCTTCCGCCGCAGGGGAGAGAGAATTCCCGGGAAAAAAACGGGAAAACACCAGGAAACACCGGGAGAGCACAGGAAAAACAATGGGGAAACACAGGGAGAACAACGGGGAAACACCAGGAAAACACCGGGAAAGCTCCAGGACAACACAGGGAGAGCACCAGGAGGACACTGGGAAACACCCAGGAGAACACCGGGAAACACAGGGAGAGCACTGGGAAACAATGGGACAGACCAGAAAAACACCAGGAAACACAGGGAGAACACCGGGAAGCACAGGAAGAACACAGGGAAAACCCTGGGATAGACCGGGAAAACACTGGGAAACACCGGGAAACACAGGGAGAACTCCGGAAAACACCAGGAGAACACAGGGAGAGCAACAGGAAACACCGGGAAACACAGGGAGAACACTGGAAAACACTGGGAAACACCAGGAGAACACTGGGATAGCCAGGGAAAGCACTGGGAGAGCACTGGGGAAACACTGGAAAAACACCGGAATTCCTGGGAAACCCCCGAGAATTCCTGGGAAAATCCCCAAATTCCCAGGAAAACTATGGGAAAATAAAAAAAATCCTGGGAAAATCTTCAAATTCCTGGGAAAATTCAAAAAATTCCAGGGGGA
This sequence comes from Hirundo rustica, assembly GCF_015227805.2. Taxonomy (NCBI): domain Eukaryota; kingdom Metazoa; phylum Chordata; class Aves; order Passeriformes; family Hirundinidae; genus Hirundo; species Hirundo rustica. The sequence continues at coordinate 22,158 of NW_026690327.1, read as the reverse complement.
AAACCCTGAAAAATTCCTGGGAAAACCCTGAAAAATTCCTGGGAAAATCTTGAAAATTCCCGGGAAAACCCTCCAAAATTCCTGAGGGAGGGGTTCCCCTATTCCTGGGAAAACCCTGAAAAATTCCAGGAAAAATCTTCAAATTTCAGGTAAAATCTTGGATTTCCAGAGGGAGAGGTTCCACAGTTCCATGGAAAATCCCAAAACTCTGAGGAAAGCTCTGAAAATTCCAGGTAAAAATCCCCAAATTCCAGAGGGAGGGGTTCTGCAATTCCAGGGAAAACCCCCCACATTCCTGGGAAAATCCCCCAAATTTCAGGAAAATCTCAAAATTTGGGGAAAAACCCTGAAAATTCAGGGAAAATCCCAGAATTCCAGGGAAAATTCCTAAAACTTCAGGGAAAATCTCAAATTTTTGGGAAAAAAATCTGAAAATTCAGGGAAAATCCCAGAATTTCAGGGAAAATTCCCAAAACTTCAGGGAAAATCTCAAATTTTTGGGGAAAAAATCTGAAAATTCAGGGAAAATCCCAGAATTTCAGGGAAAATCTCAAAATTCCAGGGAAAATTCCCAAAACTCCATGGAAAATTTTGTCATTTGGGGACAAATCCTGGGATTTTGGATACAAATCTCTGGATTTTGGGTACAAATCCTGGGATTTTGGGTACAACTGTCACTATTCCAATGGGGTTTGGGAGCCAATATCGTGATATAAATGTAAGATATCAAGATCAGGACAGGAAATACCAGGATGTAGAGGAAGAATCTCTGGATTTTGGATACAAATCCCAGGATTTGGGGTACAACTATCACGATTCCAATCACGATATAAACGTAAGATATCGAGATCAGCATAGGAAATAACCGGGATTTCGAGTACAAATCCTGGAATTTCATGCCCAAATCCCGGAATTCCACGCCCAAATCCCGGGATTTCGCCCCCAAACCCCGCCATCCCGCCGGCTCTCCGGTGCCCGTGTCGCGATATCGCCGGGCCGTCGGCGCCGTGCCGGCCCGCGCACGCGCGTGGTTTTCCTGCAGACGCACGAGCCGGGCGGCGGCAGCGCGGTGAACGTCCTGTCGCGATCCGGGGAATCGCCACGGCCGCGCTTCGCCTCCCCCGCCGGGAGCAGTTCGGATCCCCGGAGCCGTTCCGGGCCCAGAGCGTCCGCGGATTCCGGCCCGGGGGGAGAAATTCCATCTGCTCTGCACCACCGGCGCTTCCAGCTGGGCGAGGTGGGGAAAAACGGGAATTGTGGGGGAAAAATGGGAATTGTGGGGGAAAAACGGGAATTGTGGGGGAAAAATGGGAATTGTGGGGGAAAAAACGGGAATTCTGGGGGAAAAACGGGAATTGTGGGGGAAAAAAATGGGAATTGTGGGGGAAAAATGGGAATTCTGGGGGAAAAATGGAGATCCCTGCTCCTTTCTGTGATCAGGGCATACAGAGGTTTAACAAACAACCCACAGTTAGAAATCCACAGTCTGCACCAGCCTGTCATGCCTAGAAAAGTTCTCAGTTCTTTTACTGTCTGGGGTTTTGGGGTCTGGCATATTGCTTCCTTGTGATCCCGCCCTAAGGTTCTTGGTCCAGGACTAACCTCGTAGCCCAAGTAAATAACTGTCTGCTTCACCATCTGGGCTTGCTTCTGGGATATGCGATACCCCTGTAGGCCCAAAAAGTTTCGGAGGCTTACCATCCACTCCAGACGTGCCTCTTGAGTTTTGGTAGCTATCAGGAGGTCGTCCACATACTGTAACAGTTGTCTTCCTGATGGAGCTTCCCAGGATTCCAGACCTTTTGCTAGTTGTTCTCCAAACAAGGTGGGCAATTTTTTTTTTTTTTTTTTTTTTTTTTTTTTTTTTTTTTTTTAAATTAATCTCCTGCAGAAGCACTGTCCATGTGAGCTGAGTGTTTTAGTCAAATGCAAAAATTTTCTGGCTGGCTTCATGGAGAGGAAGGCAAAAGAAAGCATCCTTTAAATCTAAAACAATAAACCATGTTAGTTCAGGTGTTAAACAAGTTAACAAAGCGTAAGGGTTGGGAAGCACTGGGTAGAAATCCTCAGTTATCCTATTAACAGCTATGATTCATCAGGCTTTTTAGCAGGAGAAAAAATTCAATCACTGGGCTAATCCCTTAACTGTTCTTCAGGGGGTATTGCTTAACTCTAACTAGTTGTTTTTGTTTGTTTGTTGTTTTTTGTGGGTTTTTTTGGTTGGTTGTTTGTTTTTTAAACTTAACTTGCACTGGGGGTGCATTCTTTGCTCTCCTGGTATGTTAGAAGCTCAGACCCCAGAAAATACCTGATCTATTATTTTCTTGTAAATCTCACCTTCACTTTTAACTTTAGCCTCATTAGTTATCTACATCAAGCTTAACAATTCCACGTGTTGTTGGTCCTCAACCTCCAAAGTAATCTCTACTTTTTTTTTTTTTTTTTTTAACTGCTAATAATTCCCATAGATCCCAGCCCAAAAGTGTTCTGGAAAAAAAAAGAGAGAGTCAGAGACTTGCTCTTTTTGTATGTTTCTTTATTATCAAGCTTGGCCTTGGGGGAGAGCTTGCTTGCTCTCTTGGCAATGCGGAGGAGGAGGTACACACAGCTTCGCTTCACAGCAGAGCTGGGGACTCCCACCCCCCCTCACGGGCTTTTTCCCCTTGCCGGGGAGTCCGTTTCGCTTCGCTGATCAGGGGTCATCCAGCGATGGGGGACTCCTTCTCAGGTCACGGCGACTAAATAGAGCTGCTTCGGCGGACCCCCGTACCTTTTGCACTAGTCTAAAGTGCGACTTCAGTCCTGGATTTTACTTTGGTTCCCTGCTTTTTAGAGTCTCTTGTTCTTGAGTTGTTCCCAGAATTCCAGTGTTCTTTTTATTTGCATATTCAGACACTATCCAGCGAATGGGAGCAGAGATACAGGTAATAAGGTGAATTCTTAATTAACAAACAAGTAAAGAAGGTGATAAATCAATATTAAAACAGGAATAAGGCAAATTCTTTATACAGAACTAGCATTAACAATCTTAATGAAATTACTTAACAATTAAGTAACTAAAACATAGATTATTCGAATAGAACTTATTTATAACAACTCCCCCCTCTATTTCTTTGATCGAGCTTTAGCTCGCATCAATTTGTTACCTCTTCTTCTTGAAAATAAATTTTTCTACATTTTTGGAACTTTTCATATATTTCTTTGGCATTTTCATGTTCAGGTTCTTGACTCTCTATCACCATCATTTTGGTTTGTTTTTGACTGGTTGCTTTAGGGATCTGGATACTGGCTTGGACTGTGGAGGTAATTGTTCGAATTAGATATGGGATTAGACAAGGTAAAAACATTAACCCGGTGATTGAGCAAATTATCATAAACCCAGCTTTCTTCCACCAATCCCCTTTGAATGACCAAAAACTATTCCACCAGTTGGTGTCCATTAAAGGAGTCCACTCTTGATTTCCCACATAGGCTAGCTTTCTGATTTCTTTTGAGATGTTTTTAATTACTGCGCTTTTATCATCAATTTCTAAACAACATTCAGACGAATTAAATTTACCACAGATTCCTCCTTCATCTGCTAAAAGGTAGTCTACAGCCAGACGTATTTGGTATATTACAGCTCTTGTTTGTGTTAGTTGGTCACTGATGTGGTCTAATGCTAGAGCTGTTCGGTTAGATACCATTTCTAGGACAGCCTGGAGCCTAATGATTCTATTTAACATGTAGATTGGAGTGCGATACCCCCAGGACCCGTCCTGTGCCCATGTAGCTGGTCCATAGGTTTTAATGATTTCTTCTGGGGTCCATATTTTTCCTTTCCATTTTTGGTCTCCACCAATTGTTAGAGTATCTCTTTTCTTTCGTTCGACTTTTCCCAGATTGTCATATACTGGGACTCCTAGGTGTGCTCCTAATCTCTTGGGTAATAGGAAGAAAGCTGGCTTTATGATCCCTATTGTACAGCTTCCCGACCAATCCCCAGGCAATTTTGTATAAGCAGTATCCCCACAGATCCAGAACAGGTGATTTGGAGCTTCCCAGTAATCTTCCCTAGTTTCAAAAGGCTGTTGCCAAAACCGAGACAGTTCTTTTATTCCCCAAAAAGGATTTATAGCTTTGTCAATACATTCATATAATTCATACCTCTCATTATAGATACATTTTTCTGTGTTCTCAGTTGACCAATACTTGTTAGGCCCTTTGGGAACCCATTTAGCACTTGAGTTTATCACTATTATATACCTTTTACACATTAATTTTCCTACACGGGTTTGATACCTGGTTCCTGTCCTCATGATACATTCTTCCCCAATGATTTTAGATTTGAGATCCCACTTCTCTCTTCCTCTTGTTCTTAGACTTTGTGTATTCTGTTCAGTTTGTTTCCATTTTAGAATTTCTAGAGGGCTTAAACTAATTCCTTCCCAAGGCCATATTTCAGACATTTGTGTACCTCCACATATCCAGCACTCGGTTAAATTTAATTCTCGACTGATTCTTTCTACTAAGTCAATGAACAGGTTTTTTCCTGATGGGATGTCTAGGCTTTTTTCAAATTTTGTTGTCAACACTTTTTCTTTGATTATATCTCTCAATCCTTTGTGATCTGCTTCAAAGCATAACCAAGTATCTCCTATAGGACATTCCCCAAATAGGCGCTGTGCATAACTAGCTGTGTTTTTTGTGGTCCAATAAACTTTTCCATCCTCTTGGCAAGTATTCAACTGGGAGTGGTCAAAGCAGTTTGGGTTCACGTTAGTATGGACCCTGAATAAGGATCTGAGATCCTCTCCATCGTACACTGGATGGTAGCAGTTAGTACAGGCTTTTGTTTCATAGGTGTGCTTTATGAACATCATCAGTACGATCCCTCCCAAGAGTCCGGTATGGGCCATCCTTCCTGGATCTCTTGCTCCACCCGGCCTTGCCTCTTGGAGTGGAGAGGTCTCCTAAAGAACCCACTTACATGCTTCCACTTCCCTTCCCTATTAATTTAGTTGCCCTTAGAGAATGTTCTGTAGGAGATTTACCTTTGTTTTCAAAAAAAACCTTATACTCTTTTAATTTATCTATTACTTGAATTTGTTCAAACTGCTACTTATAAAACTTAACAACTTTTAAAATTAACATATAAGAAAACTTAAACTTATTTAAAACACTATTTATAAAACTTAAACAATATTTAAAATTAATACAAAAAAACCTTAACTCTTTTTTAATATATCTATTACTTAAACTTATTTAAATTGCTACTTAGAAAACTTACAATCTAAAAATTATCATATAAAGAAACTTAAACTTCTTAAATTCTTACTTATAAAACTTAAACTATATGTAAAATTAATACAAAAAAAACTTTATACTTTTTTTTAATATATCTATTACTTAAACTTATCTAAATTGCTAATTACAAAGAAAACTAATTTAGGTTCACATAAATTAACTCTTATTGTGCCCCCCCCCCCTTTTTTTGAGTCCGTTGATTTGGGGAGAAGCAACTGAAAAAAAGGTTTTCACAGTCTCTGTTATCTCTTATTTCTTTTTAAAGGTTAATTTCAAGTCTTTCGGGTGTGGTGTTACTGTCCACTCGGTTTCATCCGGTGAGGGTGCTGAACTCGGGTTCTCTCCAGGAGGGGGTACTGGCCCTTTAACTCTGGTGATGTGGGTCCATCCTTTTTCTTCAGTGCGCACTGCTGTGTGAGTTGTTAACAGTACTTGGTAGGGACCTTCAAACTTCGGGGTCAGTGGGATATTAGTCCACGTTTTGATCAATACCCAATCTCCAGGATTGATATTATGCACGTTTGCATCCAAAGGGGAAGTTTGAGGAAGATAGCCTTTCTTTCTGAGATTTTCTAGGGTTTGTCCAATGGTTTTTAGATATTTTCTAGTGACTTCCTCTCCTTCCAGGTAGTCTTTAGAACTATAAGGAGATAACAAAAAGGGAAGCCCGAATAACATTTCATATGGTGACACTCCTATATCTGCTCGTGGTTGTGTTCTGATTCGTAATAATGCTAGGGGTAAGCATTTAAGCCAATTTAGTTGAGTTTCTGCTATTAGTTTAGTCAGTACATTTTTAATGGTCTTGTTCATCCTTTCTACTCTGCCTGAGCTTTGGGGATGCCATGGGGTGTGTAACCTCCATTTTATCCCTAAGGCTTGTGTTACCTGTTGTAGAATTTGTGCTGTGAAATGTGGCCCTCTATCTGAATCAATATTATTTATCAGCCCATACCGAGGGAGGATATCTTCCAATATTATTTTTGTTACTACTTCTGCTGTTTCTCTTTTTGTAGGGAATGCCTCTACCCAATGGGTAAGGTGATCTATGATCACTAGCAAGTGTTTGTAACCTTGAACAGGGGGCATCTCAGTAAAATCAATTTGCACGTTCTGGAAGGGCCTTAAGGCTAACTCCCTCCCTCCAGGCTCAGTTTTCCTCATAACTTTTTGATTTATTTTCTGACATATTATACATCCTTGAGTAACTGCTTTTGCTAATTCGTGTACTCCAATACATAGGTTTTCCCTTAGGAAATGGTCACATAACCCCTGGGTTCCCCAGTGGGTTAGATTATGTATTTCTGTAAGTATTTTTCGGGCTAGGGCTTTATTCAAGAATTTCCGTCCGTCAGCTGTTAACCACACTCCATGTTCCCCCTGGTGTAATCCTAATTCTTTTATTGCTTTCTGCTCTTTTTCACTAAACACCTGCTCTATCTCTTCTCTTCTTTTCTTGGTATTTTCTCCAATTTGAGGATTTTTACTGGTTCTCCTGGTTCTAAAGCTGCCTCTCTGGCTGTTTTATCAGCTAACTGGTTTCCCCTTATCTCGGGCATATTTCCCTTTTGATGCCCTTTTATGTGAACTACTGCAATTTCTACTGGTTTTTGTAAAGATTTTAACACTGACTTTATTAATTCTGTGTGTATTAAGTCTTTCCCTTTTGAATTCAAATATCCCCGTCCTTCCCAAATTTTCCCAAATGTGTGCACAATACCAAAGGCATATCTAGAGTCTGTGTAAATGGTCCCTCGGTCATCTTTAAGTAAGTCTAGCCCTCTCTTTAGTGCATATATTTCACAGCACTGCGCTGACCAATTACTTGGTAACTTTCCCTTTTCTAAGACTTCCATTTTCTCTCCCTCAATCACAGAGTATCCGGATGTTCTTTTCCCTTCCACCACTCGGGATGACCCATCTGTGAACAATACTCTCCCATATGGAAGGGGTGTGTCTTCTAAATCTTCTCTCACTTTTGTCTGCATATCAATGAGTTCTAGGCAACGGTGTTCTATCTCTTCAGTGGGCTCGCCAGAGAGAAACTGGGCTGGATTTAAGCTTTTTGATGTTGTTAGTTCTAGGTTATCTGTATTTATTAGTATAATTTCATATTTTAGGATTCTAGAATCTGTGAGCCACTTTTGAGCTCTCTGGCTTAAGATTGTTTTCAAATCATGTGGAGTATGTATCTTTATCTTTCCCTGTAATGTTAACTTTTGAGCCTCTTCTATCAGAATAGCTGCAGCTGCGACTGCTTGGAGGCAAGCCGGCCATCCCCTGGCAACTGGATCTAATAGTTTTGATAAAAATGCTACAGGCTTTCGGTATCCTCCCCATTCTTGGGTTAAAACTCCATATGCTATTCCTTTCTCGGTGTTTACAAACAAATCAAACTCCTTTTTAAGATCTGGTAAGCTTAAAACTGGTGCTGAGGATAATTTCTCTTTTAGATCTTGTAGCTGCTTCTCGTCACTCTCTGTCCAATTCATTGGTTCCTGGTCTATTAATTTATCATAAAGAAATTTGACCCCTTGAGTGTACTTATCTATCCAGTGCTTGCAGTATCCAAACAGGCCTAGAAGTTTCCTTATGTCTCTCTTAGTTTTTGGAGGTGATATAGATACTATTCCTGAAATTCTTGCAGGGCTTAACCTTTTACTCCCCTTTCCAATTATGTGTCCTAAATAAGTGACTTCAGTTTCTACAAACTGTAGTTTACTTTGAGATACTTTTAACCCCTTTTCTCCAAAAAAGTTTAGAAGTTGAATACTTACATTTTTAACTTCTTTTTCTGTCTCCCCTGATATTAATAAATCATCTACATATTGCAAAATTTGAACTCCTTCTTTGGGACTAAACTGTTCTAATAATGTCTCTAGGGCCTGTCCGAAGATATTTGGCGATTCCGTATATCCCTGCGGTAACCGCGTCCACCTTAGCTGTTGTTTTCTTCCCCTGTCTGGATGTTCCCATTCAAAGGCGAACCAATCCCTACACTCTTCTGCTAGGGGACATGCCCAAAAGGCATCCTTTAAGTCTATCACTGTGAACCAGGTATGCTCTCTTGGAATTTTACTCAGCAAGGTATAGGGGTTAGGTACTACTGGGTGTCGAGCAATAGTTCTTTTATTAATTTCTCTCAAATCTTGGACTAATCTAAACTTTCCCTCATCTTTCTTTATGGCCAATATAGGGGTGTTATGAGGGGACATACAGGGTTCTAGGATATTCTCTTTTAAAAGATGCTCAATTACTGAAGCTAGCCCTTTCTTTCCTTCAGGTGACATTGGGTATTGCTTGACTCTGATGGCGGGGGTATCTTTTTGCATTTCTATCTTAATGGGAGGGATATCTAAACACCCATACTTTCCCTCTGTAGCCCACACTTCTGGATTTATCTCTTGTATATCCCCTTGGGTCAGTTTCATGATATGCACAACCATTTTTCCATCTTTTGGGATAACTCCTACTCCGAGCTGCACTTGTAAGTCTCTGCCTAGTAAATTGGTTTCTGTATGTGGTAAATAAAGAAAATCAGCTACACAATACTTTGAGTTCCCTTTTATCTCTACTCCTTCAATTATTAATGCTCGAAAGGGCCTCCCTTCAGCCCCTAACACTTCACAAGTTTTTGTCCCGATTGTTACCCCTGTTGGTAATTTCCTTAAACTTGACCTATCAGCTCCTGTGTCTACTAAGAATTCATATTCTTCACTTTGGGGCCCCACATCAAAGTTTACTAGAGGCTCATCTTGTTGTTCCATTGGGTCCCCTATTTTATAGAGCCTCTGACACCCCTAATCCTCCCCTTTCAGCACCCATTCCAGGGCATCTTGCTCCCTTGCAATAGCTTCATCAAGGGATAATTTCTTACAGTCCCTTTTTAAATGCCCTATTTCACCACAGTAATAACAAGTTCTATTCTCTCCTGAGTTACTTCTTTTTAAATTTACCCATGGTGGTACTATGGGTGACTTTGGTTCTTTAAATGAGGGTTTTGGTCCTCCCTCACTAGATTTCAAAGAGGAGTTTCTCTGGTTTTCTGCTACTCCAGTACTTTCCCTTGCTACAGCTACCATAATGCGAGCCTTGGCTCTAGCTTTTTCTTCTTCTCTCCTCAAGTAAACTTTTAAGGCTTCCTTTAATAATTCATTAATACTTTTCTCCTGCCAATCTTCAATTTTTTCTAATTTTCTCCGTATATCTGGCCATGACTTTGTTACAAACTGCACTTTTAGAATTACTTGTCCTTCAGGACTATCAGGGTCTATGCTTGAATATAATTGAAAATTTCTTTTTAATCGGTTTAGCCAAGTGGCAGGAGTCTCATCTTTTTCTTGGGACCCATCAAAAGCTAATTTAGTATTATTCCCTCTGGGGACAGATTCTCTTATGCCTCTTACTATCAAGGACCTATAGTCTCTCATATTTTGTCTTTCTTCTTCTCGATTTGGGTCCCACCCCGGGTCAGCTATCGGTAATTTATGATCTCCAGGTGGCCCTAACCTATTTTCCCTTTCCCAGATTCTGATACTTGCTGTTCTGATCATTCGTATTTCCTCAGGGGAGAACAAGATGTTTAATATAGAATTTAACTCTCCCCATGTATAAACATTGGGTCCAAGGAATTGGTCTACCTGTGTGGCAATACCTATGGGATCTTCAACTAAATTTCCTAACTCTTTCTTAAATCCTCTTACCTCAGAGGCTGTTAATGGGGCATTTACAAATCCTACCCCTCCAATCACTCCTCCCATAGGCACTTCTCTGAGGGGAAAAAGTCTTTCTGGCTTTAAGGCTTTTGATCTGGTGTTACAATAGGGTCCTTCACTTACATTATCAACTGATAACACTGTCCGGGCTAGGAATGCCTGGGGATTTCCAGGAGAATGGGATGACTCATGGGAGTCTGTAGGGGTTTTGGTTAACTCCCAATTAGGGGGTGGCAGAGGAATTGCTGTAGGTGAGGGGGAGGTAGTAAAATTTGTAGGAGGAGAAGCAGAGGATTGTACTGTGGGAGGAAGGGGGGCTAGGGAAGAGGTTGTGTTTTGGGAAACTGAAGGGGTTATAACTGGGGCTAAAGAACTTTGACTATTGGAAGGAGGTGGCAAAGGGGCTGTTGGGAGAGAAGGGGGAGAAGGTACTAAGGATTGAGGAGAAGGGGTGTTAAGGAGGGGTGATGATGGAACCACTGGGGGAAGAGGAAGAGAGGGTTCTGAAGGAGTTTGAGTTTGACTCGGGGAAGTTAGTAGGGGAACTGGGACAGGATTTTGAGGGACTTGGGGCACTTCTGGGTAAATTGGAGGGGGTAAATGGTCTAGAGGGTCCCATCTTTGATTAGTTTCTTTCCTTTCCTCTTTCTCTTCCTTTCTTTCACACTTTTCTTTTTCTTTTAATTTGCAGACTTTTATATTCTCTTTACTTGTGGCTCTCTTTTGCCAACAAGCAGCATAGGCTAATTGATTTACGTCTGGATCTTCCTGAGTTCTTAGGTACTGATTTAACTGATAGCACATCCACTCATCATGTGTTCCAAACCATGGCCACTCTCCTGGTAATTTTAATTTTGGCCAGACTTCTGTGCAATAAAACACCATTTTAACCTGATCTAGTCCTTTCGTGGCTTCTAAAGAATCCCATTTAGCTAAAAGTTGTTCTAAGGGACTACCAGGTGGAATACTCTTCACTTTGTTATTTTCCTTTTCGGATTTCTTTTTCTTACTAGTACACTGTCCCATTTTCTTTAAACTGGAAAAAAAATTCAAAGGTGCCCTCTACTGATGGGCAACACAGGTTTTTAAGCAAAAAAAATTCTTCGGCTTTTCTCACTCTGCTTCAAATCTCCTGACTTAATTCTTGAACACTTCAACAAAAAAAACTTCTAAACTTTATGCCTTTCTACTTTTTCCTACACTTTTGCTTTCATTTAGGGAACAAACTCTCTCTTTCTACTCACTTTCTCTAACCTTCTTCACTTTCTTAGACGCTCACACTTTACTTACACCAGGGGCTCAGACTCTCTTCTGACCCCTTTGAGGTGAGTCCTAATGACCTCACCTCCTATGTACCCCCGCGCCTTGCCTCACCCCTGAGACTCTGGACACGCTTTGCGGCGCACGACAGGGTCCCTAGTACTGGCATCCCCTTCCGGGCCTCAGGGCCTTCCCACGCCTTAGCCCCCGCCGGGCCGGACACCTTCAGTCCGAACCCCGGACTAGACTGCCCTGTCACTAGTACCGTTCCCCTCTTCACTTTTTGAAACGGAGGTAAGAGGTCAAGACTCCGCACGGGTTACCTGGGGGGGTATCCCTTCCTTGTTTCCAAGGATCAACCCGAGCAGGGCCCGACTCCTTTGCCTTCCACCAGGACTGGCTTGACTACTTCTCCCCAGCGAAGCAGCCTCGGCAAGAGGGATGAGTGCGTGTGTGCAGGATGCCCGCCTTGCCTCCAAGCTGACTCCCCACCCCGGTGTCCTCGGGCTATGGGTTTACGGCCTCCTCCCTGAGACCGCGGCAGCACACCCTCTCCGGTGCGTCTGGCTCAGTCCTGGGAAGCAGGGACTCTCATGAGCTCTCGGCACCCGCAGTGTCTGGGGACACCCCGTCAACCCTGGTACGGTTTTCCCGCCCCTCCAGGGATTCTAAACTCTCCTAGGCTACTCTAGCCTTTATGGGGGGGACCTGCCCCTAATGCGTGCCACTCACACTCTGTTTTCCCCTGCACGCCCAGGGGGCGGGTCTTTCTGCCCCTAAGGAGACGCCTCACTCACTAGTTTCTTTCGCTTCCCCCTTTTCCTGGCCGGCCCCCTCGCGGGGGTCCGAAACCGCAGTACCGAGGGGTCCACACTCAGTTCCGGGGGTCCGAGCTGCCGGCCCCTGCCTCTCTCACACTCCCACTCGCACGTCTCCTTTACCCGCCGCCGGAATGCTCACCCTCTGGCGCTCTTCGTCGTTGCCAGTCCCAGGCTGCTCCCGCTTGGCCAGCTGTCCCGGAGGTCCGAAGAGCGAAAGGCCGTCCCGTCTTTGGTCCCTCTTCAGGCGTGGCCAGATCCCGGACGAGGCCCCAAAAATTGTTCTGGAAAAAAGAAGAGTCAGAGAGAGAGACTTGCTTTTTTGTATGTTTCTTTATTATCAAGCTTGGCCTTGGGGGAGAGCTTGCTTGCTCTCTTGGCAACGCGGAGGAGGAGGTACACACAGCTTTGCTTCACAGCAAAGCTCGGGACTCCCACCCCCCCTCACGGGCTTTTTCCCCTTGCCGGGGAGTCCGTTTCGCTTCGCTGATCAGGGGTCATCCAGCGATGGGGGACTCCTTCTCAGGTCATGGCGACTAAATAAAACTGCTTCGGTGGACCCCTGTACCTTTTGCACTAGTCTAAAGTGCGACTACAGTCCTGGATTTTACTTTGGTTCCCTGCTTTTTAGAGTCTCTTGTTCTTGAGTTGTTCCCAGAATTCCAGTGTTCTTCTTATTTGCATATTCAGACACTATCCGGCGAATGGGAGCAGAGATACAGGTAATAAGGTGAATTCTTAATTAACAAACAAGTAAATAAGGTGATAAATCAATATTAAAACAGGAATAAGGCAAATTCTTTATACAGAACTAGCATTAACAATCTTAATGGAATTACTTAACAATTAAGTAACTAAAACAGAATATTTGAATAGAATTTATTTATAACAGAGCCGCATTGTCACAAGTGATCCATGGTTCCATGAGGTTCTGTAGTGTCACCGTGGTCACTGTCAGAGGCTGGATGAGATCGATGTCCTGAGACACCTTGGGATGTTCGGAATGCCCGTGTGGGGTCAGGGCTGGGTCAGGCCTTGGTTTGTGGTGGGACAGAGCCCTGTCCCCAGTCCCTGCCCTGCAGAGCGGTCAATCACACAGCAGGGGCTGTGCTAACCCAGCACTGATTGGCCAAGCTGTCAGTCAATCACATGGAAGATTGGTGCTAACGCACCTCTGATTGGCCAGGCTGTCAGTCAATCACACAATGGGTGGTGCTGACACAGCTCTGATTGGCCAGGCTGTCAGTCAATCACACAACAGACAGTGCTAACCCTCCTTGGCTCAGATGTCAATCACACACACAAGCAGTTGCTGCCAACCCTGACTCTGATTGGGCAACCAGCTGAAGTCCCACCCAAGGGGCGGGCCTTTGAAGGCCCAGGGGCTTAAAAGCTGGAGGTTGAGGTCAGTCCATGGTCTGCATCCTGCCTTTTCTTGGGGTTTTTCTGTGAGAAACACTGGAACCTGAGCAGCTGGTACCTATATGTGTGTGTTCCTAGAGATCTTCTTTCTCTTGTTCTCTACTTCTTCTTCTTCTTCATTCCTGGAATATTTTTGGGTAACTTAACATCTTAAGGGTTCAAGTTTTTTAGATTAAATTAGCTAAGTTAATGAAGTTAATGCTGTGATAAGAGTTTTATGCAGAATTTTATGTTGGATTAAACCCTTTGACAATGTTCCTTGTTGTCTGTATTTTGCCAGTAAAATCTTGTGACATTTTGACCTCTTGGCTCAGTTGGCTAGAGCATGGTGCTAGTATCACCGAGGTTGGGGGTTCAATCCCTGTGTGGCCCATTCACTTAAGAGTTGGACTTGTGGGTCCCTTCCAACCAAGAATATTCTTTGCATTTGTCCATGTAGAGAATATCTGGTTGGTGTTTCTCCCGTTCACCAAACACAAGTAAAGGAACTTAAAGGTTACCCCCAGCATTTAAGAGTTCTGGGGTGTTACAGCCCTGCAGGTTCACAATGGCCCCTTGTTTCCATGAGGCCCCACAGTGTCACACAGGCCCCTTGGTTCCATGGGTCCCAGCAGTGCCACAAGGATCCCCTTGGTTCCACAACATCCCACAGTGTCACCCATGGCCCCATTCCACATGGTTTATGTGTCAGAGGAGGGGAATTCAGAGCCCTTTTCTCCCCTATGGGCTGAGGGTCTGCATTTCCAATGGCCCTGCAGCTGCCAAAGGGGCATTTTTTGCTCAGCTGAGAACAGTTCTGCTATTGCCTGCCCTGAACCTGCTTTTCCTGCAATTGTCCCCAATGAATCCTAATTATTTGCAGCCCCAGGTCCTGTGTGCATGCAGGTGTGGGAACTGAGGGATGGATAAGCTCTGCTGTGGGGAAATTCTCATTTTCTTGATTGTTTTTTACTTGCAGTTATTTTGATTGTTTCTTTGGGGGTTTTGTTCTTTGTTTTGGGATTTTGTTGTTTTTGGGGGGAACTCTTTTGGGGAGTTTTAGGTTTGTTTTGTTGTTTTTTTATTGGGGGTGGAGGTTTTTTTTGTTTTGGTACACAGTATATCTGTTGTTTTTTGCTTTTGTTTTGATTTGTTTTTAAATTAACTCCCCCTGGAAGCCCTGGGCAGAGCTCTGTAACTGCATCTGACACTTGCCTGTGGCACTGTGGAGGTGGCCAGGGGGACCTTCCCCGAGCTGTGTGCACAGGAATGCACATCAGCCCAGGCCGGGGGTGCTCAGTGCCCGGTCAGTTTTGCTGTCTGGCTGTGGCTCTGGACGCTTCCCTTGGAGCGTCTCCAGGCAGGGAACGTTGGAGCTGTCACCACCGTGGTGTCACAGAGAGGGGAACGCTGGGGCTGTCCCGCTCCTGCCCCGGCCCCAAGAGCTCTGCCAGCGCCTGGAGGAGACACAAAGGCTGAGCCCAAGGGTGAGAACTGCAGAAGGGGCTGAGCTGGGAGGGAGGCAGCGGGATCATGGAGTCCAGGCCCTGGCCCTGCACAGACAGCCCAACAGTGGCAGCCTGGGCATTCCCGGGAGCGGTGTCCAAAGGCTCCTGGAGCTGCGGCAGCCTCGCAGCTGTGACCATTCCCTGGGGAGCCTGGTGAGTGGTCAAGCCCCCTGTAGGGGAAGAAGCTTTTGCTGGTCTCCAGCCCGCAGCTGGCCTGGCCCAGCCCCAGCCGTTCCCTGGGGTGCATTCCCTGCTGGCCCCGGGGCAGAAGTCTCAGCTGCCCCTGCTGCTGTCCCTGGGCAGGAGGCGCAGCCCCCGGGGAGCTCTGAGCTCCGTCTGCTGGGCTGCGGCCGAAGCGAGCCAGTGCCGGCAGAGCTCTGGGGAAAGGTCCCGGCCCTGGCTTGGGGCTGGGCCAGTGGCCCAGGGAGCAAATCAACTTGCAGCTGCTGCCCCAGAGCAGGGAAGAGCAGGAATTGCTGGCTGGGAGAGACTCTTGCCAAGGGCCTGCAGCGCCAGGACACAGGCCATGGCTGGACACTGCTTGGGGCCAGGGTGAGCTGGGATGTGGGGATGGACTTGTTCCCTGGGAGGGCGGTGGGGCCCTGGCACAGAGTGGGCAGAAAAACTGCGGCTGCCCTGGAATCTCTGGAACTGTGCAAGGCCTGGTTGGAGGGGACTTCTTCCCCAGAAGGCATGGGATGGGATGGGATGGGATGGGATGGGGCAGTGTAATGTGGGGATTGCAGTGTGTGGGTGGCAGGAAAGTTGGGAGGAGTAGGGATTGCAATGGGCGGATGGGATGGTTTGGGCTCTTGGAGTAGGGGAGTAGAGGGAGAGAAAGCAAGAAGCAGTTTTTAAAGGCTGGTGGTGCTTTAAGGAATTTTGGGGGCTGGAAGTGTCTTGTGGGAGGTTGCTGTGAAGTTGGGAAGGCTAAGTTTAAGGTGCTGTGCTGTGCAGGGCTGAGGTGGAGTGGCAGTGATTTTGGGAGGGTAAGGGCACCTGCTCCCAAGAAAGAAAGAAAGAAAGAAATGAGAGCGAGAGAAGGAAAGGTGGAAGGAAAAAGGAAGGAAGAGTTTTAAATGAAGCTCTATATGTCTAATTTAATAAGCAACAAAGCTGAATTTAACAGCAATGTAATTTTATTTAAGTAGCATTTTATAATCAAGCATATACAAAATTCGGCAGTGATTAATTAAAGATAAGTAATGTTCAGAAAAGGCATAAGTAAAAATGACTGGGGTCCGGAGGGGGTTTTCTCACCCTACCTCTAGTACAAAACAGAGTAATCCAACTTAATCTTATATACTGTATGCTAATACATATTCATTAATATGTCCCATAAATCTCCTCCTATTTTCAATTCTTAAAATCTACGTCACTATACTACATAGCTGCTGCTCCACTTGTTGTTAGGGGGTCTTCTTTATTTTTTGGTGGTTTTCTTCAGATGAAGGCTCATCATCTTCCTCTTGTCCTATGAATAACCTTACCAGTTGCACGTACACTCTAAGTTTTGTGTTATACATAACTAAGCATTATGTTCCAAAAAGTAATTATTTCATGGATCAAACCACCATCTAAACTCCCTACCTTGGAACAGTCCCAGCTTTGTCCATCTCAAGGCCAATTCTATCTTAAGACATCCTGTATCCCATAACATCTGCAAAGGGCCCATCTCCCTACCTTGGAGTAGTCCCAGCTTTGGCCAATCCAGCTTTGAAACTCTTCTTTATCTCAAACTGCATCCTGTATCTTATTTTTCTCATGTAGCATCTGCCAAGGGGCCCATCTGCTTTGTAACAATAATCACATATATTTTTCCTTCACTACTTGATAACAAATACTTTCTAAAATAAATCTTTCTAAAATATTGATATAGTTACAATTAGCAGGAATCATTTTGATTTATTATGTCTGGGATATAAAAAACCCAGAAGTCTTCATCACTTTATTTCTCACAGTAATAGAAAAAGCATTCTGCATCACAGTATCTGCAAACCCCATAAAAATAACCAATTTCATCCCTTCCTCCTATATTCGTTGTATACAATCTCACGAAGTTGACCACTGACATTTCAGTCTGGGCCAGGCCTTTTCTGTAGGGTATTTAGTGTTACATCCCTGAGCAGCCAAAGCTGAATATTAGCATTGTCAGCCTTATTTCACATTATCAAATTTTAATTATGCATATAAATATATATTATTGTGTTATATATAACTATTAGTATTAATTTTTTATTATTATTGTAATATCACTTGCACAAATGAACCTGAACTCGACATTAAAACCTTCTTCTGTCTCTCCATGTGGGAGCATTCCAAAAACAATTGTTCCTTCTCTTGGCGCTGTTTCCAATGTGTTGTTAACAAAACTCACCCTCTTCCCAAACCCACAAGTTCTCTTCCTTTTTCCATATGCAATTTTTGGAACCATATTAATACATCCACTGCTTCAGCTTCTTTTAACCAACTGCCCCACTGCTCGCACGGTGCTCAGACCTCAGCCCACTCCAGAGCCAGAGAGCTCTAGGGAAGGGCTTCCCATCCAGGAATTTTGTATGGCACTGATTGCTCAAATTTACATTTAAAAAATGACATTTTGGTGTGATGTATGCCAATGTGGTTCTACCAGTGGGCAGGGTCAGCACTACAGACCCCACCTGAAGGAATCAGTGTCATTTACTACAGCTCAAAGCAGCAAAGGAGCACAAAAGGAGCAGCTCAGCAATGCACCCAACCATCACTACCAAAGATTGCCTGCAGGGATTGAGAAAGATCCATCACCAGTTCCCCTCAGACTTTCCCATCACCCACATCCACACATCAGCTGGGGGAAGCTGTCCCAGCCAAGGACTGGAGAGCCACTCCCGGACACTGGGAATTCCTGCAGGTGCCTCCAGCCACAGGTGAGGCTCCAACCTGGCTGTGAGAGGGCCCAGCTCTGATAGTGCTGAATAAACAAACTGACAGCACTTCTAGTGCAGGAACAGCTGGTTTCATCCTCCTCTTGGGTCCCTCCCAAAGCCTGGCCAGGGCCCAAGGAGGAACCAAGGGAGGTGACTTTGACCATCCAGCCCCAAACAAGGCCAGATGTCAGATTTCATGGCCTTGTCTGGCTTCTAAACACAGAAAGGTCAATACATGTCTCACTAATGAGTGGATACATCTATCACAGTGCTAATGACCATGCATATTTCCTAATGAGCAGATACAAAGATAACCTTTGGTTGGAAGGTTGATGCAGAGGTCACCTTTGGCTCAGGGCCTGCTGTTCAGGCCTCACTCAGGCCTCTTGTCCAGGCCTGGGATGAGCAGGGACATCTTTCACCAGATCAGGTTGTTCAGAGCCCTGTCCCAGCTGGACTTGAATGTTTCCAGGGATGGGGCATTGACCTCCTGCAGCCCCCCACATCCCCCCTGGCCATGGAACCTGGCTGCAGAAATGGGTCCTTGGGGTGCTTTCCAAGGAAACTTGAAGGGATGAGGGATCCAAAGCCAGCAGTGGGGTCAGTGCAGTGTCCATGGCCACAGCCCCTTGCAATGGCCCAGGGCAGGTTGGGATGATGATCCACCCTCTCTCCTGGCCCAGGGCAGGGCTGCAGTGCTCTTGGTGGCACCTTGGGCTTGGCACACACCTGAAGAGGGTTTCTGTTTTCACTGGGGAAACTCAGGAGTTTTAGATTACTTCAAAAATAGAAGAAGAAAATCCTTCTTTGGCTAAGTGCAGCCAGGTCTCCAAGGAAAGCAGGTCGCAGGTGAGTGAGAAGAGATAGGATGTGGTTTGGGAATGTGGAGCAAGGTTGTCCACACCGGGTCAGACCTCAAGGCACAGCTTCTCTGAGCAGGCCAGACCTCCTTGGGAGAGAGACCCTGGTTCAGTATCAACCACAGAATACTGCAACCACCTCTTGTGTAATGAGAACAGTAATGAAATACACCCTTTCAAATTAGAATACATATTTCTTAGAAGCTCTTTGAAATATTTCTCCATAACTGCAGCAGGAAAACTTCCTAATGAATGGCAGTAGGCCAGAGGGAACTCAGGGCAGAACCATGGTTTGTCAGGGCTTACTTGATCCTGATGAGCCCTGTGGTGGATTCGGTGTTAAACCCTGGAACTTCCGGGCCTGAGAGGAGATTGCACAAACTTTTCCAGGAGTGAAAGTCAGAAGAAAAACCCAAAGTGTCTCGATGCATCAATGGGTCCCACAGAGGTCCATCCCAAACACAGGCTCCTCATGGACTCCTTGGAGGACAGAACTGGAGGCCAGGATTGCACAAAACCACTCAGAGACTTAGTGTGGGAAGGAAAATCCAAAGTAACTTAAACACCTTGAGTATCTCAAAGTATTAATGAGCCCCACAGAATGTCAATGCAAAGCCGCTCAAGGGACTCCTTAGAGCTGATAATTGGAGGCCACGATTGCACAAACCTCTCAGAGACTTAGTGTCTCAAAGGAGTACTTAAATTACCCCTGAGTACCTTGAGGCATTAATGAGCCCCACTGAGTGTGGTTACTGGCTAAGAATCTCTAGGGACTAATTAAAGCAGATAACTGGAGGATATGCATGCACAAACCTCTCAGACTCAGTGTCAAAAAGAAGTTCCTTAATAAACCTTGAGTATCCTGAAGTATTAATGAGCCCCACTGATTATTTTTACTGACTAAGAATCCCAAGGGACTAATTAAAGTATGTAACTAAGGCCATGATTACCCAATTTTTCTCATAGAGACAATTTTAAAAGGGAAACACCAAGTACCTTAAAGTAACTGAAGTACCTTGAAGCATTAATGAACCCCACTGAGTGCCATTACTGACAAAGCCTCTCAAGGGACTAATTAAAGCAGATAATTGGAGGCCATGATTGCACAAACCTCTCAGAGACTCCAAGGCAAAAGCAAAACCCAAAGTCCTTTGAAAAACCTGCAGTCCCTGGGAGCATTCAGGAGCCCCCCAGGGCCATTGCTGACCAAGGCTCCCCAGGGACTCCTTCCAGCACATCCTTGAGGCCACTGGGATGTGAGGGGGATGCTGAGGGCAGCACAAGGGGCTGACAGTGCCCAGCCTTGCTGGGGCTGTGCCAGGAGGCCCCAGGGCCTCAGGACAAGGAGTCTCCTCACAGCCCTTGGTGGCACAGAGGCTGCTGTGCCCCAGGGCACCAAGACTTGGCTTCTCTTTGTCCCCACCTGTCATCACTGCCTCCAGTTCTCTGCTCTGGCTGGGGCCTGGGGACACTTTCTCTGTCCTGTCCCTCAGTGGGACCCATTAAAACTTCAAGAAACTTTGGAGTTGGATTCTGACTTGGAATTCTTGAGAGGTTTCTTCAGCTCCCTCTCAGGGACTGATGTTCAGGGCCCCAGCACAAAGCCCCGAGAGGGTCATTAAAGTCCTTGTGCTGTGTCTGTGCTGCTGAGCTGGGCCGGGCTCCTGGCACAGAGGCAGCTCCTGGCAGCCAAAAAGAGCTTCAAAAACACATCTCTCTTGATGAGCAACTCTTCTCCCAGCCCAGCAGGGCTGGGGCACTGCCTGCAGCCACCCTGGGCACAGCACACAGGCACAGAGAGCTTCAATCACTCAGGGCTGGGAAGGAGCTGAGAAGTGACTGCGGGAGAATCACTCCCAGCCCTTGACACAGGAACCTCTGGCTGCAGGACAAGGCAGCTGCAGCTCCTGCAGTGATCTCCTAAAGCTGGAACATCCCAATGCCTACAGACTCTGTGAGTACAACTCTGAGTATTTCTGGTGCAGGGGAGGGAAATGCTCATGAAGGTCTAACACATTGAGAGCTTCTGCCCATCCCCAAAATATTTGCAAGACAAGGATTTCTTTTAAAACTAGGGCTTTTCCTGAGTCTTTGTTTTCATTTCCTAATATTATATAATGGGGAGAGGGAGAACACATGACAAAACTATCATTAATTTTGACAAGTCCCTGGGACATCGAAACTCTTAATGATCTGGATTAGTATAAGCTGTCCTTTCTCTAAACTGCAAACAGAACCTGCCCCCAGCCAGTGCCCTGCAAACAGTCAGGGCTCTGTAGGGCCAAGGAAAGTGCACAGAGATTTGGGGTCTGGGATTTCTGGCAGGGAGAGCTCAGGCACAGGGAAACACCTGCAGGAGGAAAATCTCCGGGAAGCAGAGAGAAGATGAGGCAATGAGAGAGAACAGACCCCAGAAATGCTGTGGCAGAGAGAGTTTAGAGATCTCCATGGGTTCCCCACCAGTGCAGCCCCTGCCTCTGGACAAGCCCCCTCCCTCCTGTCCCCCAGCCAAGCCTCTGCCCTCAGGGCCAGGGGTCCAAGGTGTGAAGCCCCTCCTGTGCAGGCAGAGCTGCGGCAGAGCCGTGGGACAGCTCTGCAGCCCTGGGCCCAGTTCCCTCTGCAGAGCACAGGGCTGGGAGCAGCTGCCCGGCGCTGGGGGCTCTGGGAGGGGGCACAGCTGGCTCAGGATGATGCTGTCCCCAGTGCCCGGCTGTGGGCAATGCTGTCAGTGCAGCCAGGGAAGGAGCTGCATCTCCCTAAGTCCAATGCCATCATAGGGACACTTGGAAATCTCCCTGAGATTTCAGTCCAAGCTGGGAGCTTCAATCCAGGATGCAAACCTGTCCTGTAGCATCTCTGTGTTATCTGAAAGACCCCTGGGGAAAGACAGGTGTTCTGACACTGAAAATGCTGTTGGGTTGGTGAAATGAGCAACGTCCGTCCTTGGATGGAAAAGTGGAGCTGGGCTGTGGTGGAACGATCTGCTCTCAGCAATATCTGTTGATATTTAAAGAAAACATGGGAGTGTGAACATCCTGCATTTGAGAAAAGTGAAAGTCCTGAGAAACTCTGTACAGAATGAAGTGACAGACCACATCTCCAGAGCCTCCAGTCATCATCTTGCCTTAGGGACCTGACTCTATTCTTCCAGAGGGCAGCATAAAACCTGAGGTTTCTGATAGCCAAGAATACAAAGAGAGACATGGGGGGAGATTAAAAAGAAAACTGCAGAACACCTAAACACAAAAGTATGTCCCTGTGTGTTACAGAGGAGGAGGCATGGGAAATTGTAGCAGGATTTTTGGAGACAGACACAGAGAGGATTGACAGTGATGGGAAAGTTCTGTTGTTTCAGCACTGTCAAGGACGATGAGCCTGAGAACCAGGACACTGAGCCTGAGAAC
>NW_026690326.1:13337-46920 GCF_015227805.2 Hirundo rustica | reverse complement strand
TTATTTATTATTTCTTTTCTTTCTTTCTTTCTTTCTTCTTTCTTTCTTTCTTTCTTTCTTTCTTTCTTTCTTTCTTTCTTTCTTTCTTTCTTTCTTTCTTTCTTTCTGTTTTTCTGTCTTTCTTTTCTTTCCTTCTTCTGCCATTACCCTCCAAAACTCACTGTCACTCCACCTGAGCCCTGCTACAAAATTTCTACAAGCACCAGCACCCGCCCAAAACTGCCTCTTGCTTGCCCACCATCTACCCCATCCCCCCCATTTCCATCACTACCCCTCCACACTTTCAGAATCACAGAATCACAGAATAATGAGGTTGGAAGAGACCTCTAAGATCATCAAGTCCAACCTATGCCTTAACACCTCAACTAGACTATAGCACTAAGTGCCATATCCAGTCTTTTTTTAAACACATCCAGAGATGGTGACTCCACCACCTCCCTGGGAAGACAATTCCAGTGTTTTATTATTCTTTCAGTGAAAAATTTTTTCCTAATATCTAACCTGTACCTTCCCTGACGTAGCTTGAGACTGTGTCCCCTTGTTCTGTCAGTTGCTGCCCGGTGGAAGAGACCGACCCCCACCTGTCTACAACCTCCCTTCAAGAAGTTGTAGAGAGTAATAAGGTCACCTCTAAGCCTCCTCTTCTCCAGGCTAAACAACCCCAGCTCCTTCAAACGTTCCTCATAGGGCTTGTGTTCCAAGCCCCTCACCAGCCTCGTTGCCCTCCTCTGGACACGCTCAAGCAACTCAATATCCTTCCTAAACTGAGGGGCCCAGAACTGGACACAGTACTCAAGATGTGGTCTCACTAGTGCCAAGTACAGGGGAAGAAAGACCTCCCTACTCCTGCTGGTCACACAATTCCTAATGCAGGCCAGGATGCCATTGGCCTTCTTGGCCACCAAGGCACATTGCTGGCTCATATCCAACCGGCTGTCGACCAGCACCCCCAGGTCCCTTTCCACCTGAACACTGTCCAGCCACACTGTCCCCAGCCTGTAACGCTGTAGGGGATTTTTGTGGCCAAAATGTAGAACTCGACACTTAGACTTATTAAACTTCATACTGTTGGACTCTGCCCATTCATCCAACCGATCTAGGTCTCTCTGCAGAGCCCTCCTCCCTTCCAACAGATCAATACAAGCTCCCAGCTTAGTGTCGTCTGCAAATTTACTAATGAAGGACTCAATGCCCTCATCCATGTCATCTATAAAAATATTAAATAGAACTGGTCCCAATACAGACCCCTGAGGGACACCACTGGTGACTGGTCGCCAGCTGGATGCTGCACCATTCACCATCACTCTCTGGGCCCGGCCATCCAGCCAGTTCCTAACCCAGCGAAGAGTGCTCCTGTCCAAGCCATGGGCTGCCAGCTTATCTAGGAGTATGCTGTAGGAGACAGTATCAAAGGCCTTGCTGAAGTCTAAATAGACAACATCCACAGCCTTTCCTGCATCTACCAGACAAGTTACCTGGTCATAGAAGGAGACCAGGTTGGTCAGACATGACCTACCCTTTGTAAACCCATGTTGACTGGGTCTGATACCCTGGCCATCTTCTAAGTGCTGTGTGACAGCACTCAGTATGAACTGCTCCATTATCTTACCTGGTACTGAGGTCAGGCTCACTGGCCTGTAATTACCAGGATCCTCCTTCCTACCTTTTTTGTAAATGGGTGTCACATTGGCCAGTTTCCAATCGCCTGGAACCTCGCCAGTGAGCCACGACTCCTGATAAATGATGGAGAGCGGCTTCGCAAGCTCATCTGCCAGCTCCCTCATCACCCTGGGGTGGATCCCATCTGGTCACATTGATTTATAAATATCCAAGTGTCCCAGCAGTTCTCTGACTGCCTCCTCTTGGATAACAAGAGGACCATTCTGATCCCTGGCACCACCTACCAACCCCTGAGGACAGTTGTCTTGAGGATAAGCTGTCCTACCAATAAAGACTGAGGCAAAGAAGGCATTAAGCATTTCCGCCTTCTCCTCATCTTTAATTACTAAGTTGCCTGCCTCATCCAATAAGGAACCAAGGTTGGTTATACCCTTCCTTTTATCATTGATATATTTGTAAAAACTTTTTTTATTGTTTTTAACAGAAGTTGCTAAGTTAAGTTCAAACTGGGCTTTGGCCTCCCTGATTTTTTTTCTACATGCCCTAGCAGCTCCCTTAAATACTTCCTGAGAAATCAGTCCCTCCTTAAAAAGATGATACATCTTTTTTTTATTTCTAAGTTCCTTCAAAACCTCATTGCTCATCCAGACTGGATGTTTGCCTCGTCGACTCGTCTTTCGGCACACAGGGACAGTCTGTTCCTGTGCCCTCAAGATTTCCGTCTTGAAGCACACCCATCTCTCCTGGACTCCTTTGTTTTCAAGGACTGTTTCCCAAGGAACTCTTTGAGTAAGTCTCTTAAATAGGCCAAAGTCTGCCCTCCGGAAGTCCAGTGTAGAGATCTTATTGATATTTCTCCTTATTTCACCAATTATCGAGAATTCTATAATTTCATGATCACTGTGCCCCAAGCGGCCTCCAACCTCCACATCACCCACCAGTCCATCTCTATTTGTGAACAATAGGTCTAACACAGTCCCTCCCCTGGTGGGTTTGCTCACCAGTTGTGACAAAAAGTTATCCTCCACACACTCTAAAAACTTTCTAGATTGCTGTTTTTCTGCTGTATTAAGTTCCCAGAAGATGTCTGGTAGGTTGAAGTCACCTACAAGAACAAGGGCTGATGATCCTGAAACATTGTTCAGTTGCTTATAGAATAAGTTGTCCACCTCTTCATCTTGATTGGGTGGACGATAGCAGACTCCCAGGAGGATGTCAGCCTTGTTGGCTTTCCCCTTAATTTTTACCCATAGGGACTCTACTTCATCATCATTAGTTTCAATACCTGTGACATCCAAAACTCCCCTAATATAAAGGGCCACCCCTCCACCTCTTCTCCCTTTTCTGTCTCTTCTGAAGAGCTTGTAGCCATCTAGTGCAGTGCTCCAACTATGTGAGTCATCCCACCATGTTTCTGTGATGGCAACAATATCATAGTTCCTCTGATGCACCATGGCCTCTAGCTCTGCCTGTTTGTTACCCATGCTGCGTGCATTGGTATACATGCACCTTAGCTGGGCTACTGATTTCTCCCTTAACACAGTCTTATCATCCTTGGGCCTGCTTCCACACAGCCCAGATGCATCCCCTTCCCCCTTCAAACCTAGTTTAAAGCCCTTTCAATAAGGTCTGCCAGTTCATTGGCTAAAAACCTCCTGCCCTTAACAGAGAGATGTATCCCATCTGATTCCAGTAGAGCAGGTGCCATAAAGGTTGCTCCATGATCAAAGAATCCAAAATTTTGCCGATAACACCAACCCTTGAGCCATTTGTTAAAGATGTGGGTTCTCCTATTTCTTTCATCATTTTTCTCTGCCACCAAAGGAACTGAGCAGAACACTACTTGTATACCTGTCCTATCAACCTCTTGACCCAGTGCCCTAAACTCCCTTTTAATCGCCTTGACACCCCTCTTTTCAATCTGATCACTGCCAGCCTGGAGTATCAGCAGTGGGTAATAATCAGAGGGCCGAATCAGCCTAGGAAGTCTCTCAGTAATGTTTCGTACCTGGGCTCCAGGGAGGCAGCAGACCTCCCTGTGGGATGGGTCAGGTCGACATATGGGGCCTTCTGTCCCCCTCAGAAGGGAATCACCCACTACGATCACCCTTCTTTTTTTCTTGATGTTAGAGGTAATAATCCGTTTTTTAGACAAGTTGTAATTGGAAGTCTCACTGAGCAGGTAATTTTCTTCTAAATTATCTGTCTGGCTCTCTAGATCCAGGACCTCATACCTATTCTGAAGTGGTACCTGGCTAGGGGATGGAGGGCAGGAGGGATTATTGTTATTACCTCCCCGAGCAGGGACCCGTTCCCATTCCCCTTCATCTACCAGGTGCCCCTCTATTGCCTGAGAGTGAGAGGCATATGGGTCCTCTGACTCCTGGTGGGCCTCCCTTAAAGATGTAAGGTCTGAACTCCACCAGTCTATTTCCCTTTCACTATCTCTGATACTTCTTAATCTTTCAACTTCCTCCCTAAGCTCAGCCACTAGCAAAAGGAGGTCATTCACTTGTTCACACCGTAGGCAGGCCTTTTTCACAACATCCCATGAAGCCACTGACAAGCTCAAAACTCCGGACAGGAATGGGTCTGTACAGACACATTCTTTTTGGAGGGCTCTACTTGGTCACATACACCTGTACCAACCACAGATTTTGACACCCTCACACTGCAATCCCCCCATTACACTGCTCCATGCCACACCAAACCACGCCATGTCTTCTGGCCACCAAGTCCCCTGCAACCAGCCCTTGCACACTTCCAGCCATTCCAGGCCACCTGCAGCTTTTCCGCCCACTCTGGCCCAGGGCCCCACCACCCTCCCAGGGAACAAGTCCATCCCCACATCCCAGCTCACCTTGCCTCCAAGCAGCATCAAGACTTTGCCTGTGTCCTGGTGCTGCAGGCCCTTGCCAAGAGTCTCTCCCAGCCAGCAATTCCTGCTCTTCCCTGCTCTGGGGCAGCAGCTGCAGGTTGATTTGCTCCCTGGGCCATCAGCCCAGCCCCAAGCCAGGGCCGGGACCTTTCCTCAGAGCTCTGTGGCCACTGCAATGCTCACAGCTGCGAGGCTTCTGCAGCTCCAGGAGCCTTTGGACACCCCTCCCAGGGATGCCCAGTCTGCCACTCTTGTGCTGTCTGTGCAGGGCAGGGGCCTGCACTCCATGATCCTGCTGCCTCCCTCCCAGCTCAGCCTTGGTGTGTCCTCCAGGTGCTGGCAGAGCTCTTGGGGCTGGGTCAGGAGTGGCACAACCCCAGCGTTCCCATCTCTGTGACACCACGGCTGGGGGCAGCTCCAACATTCTATGCCTTGGAGACACTCCAAGGGAAGAATCCAGAGCCACACTCAGTCATCAAACTGACTGGCCATTGAGCACCCCTGACTTGGTGTAAGAGTCTGTCTGAAGTTCCCCTCATTTGCCTCATGATCATTGCGAGGATCCCAAGGACCCCACTGCAGTTCTGGCCTGCTCGAGGTGGATGCTTGCCAATCATCTGCAGGTGCATTTTCCTGTGTCGCCACGCCACGATACACTGGCTTTGAGCAGTGTAATGGCAATTCTGTACCTGAAGATTGCACCTGCTGCACGGTCTGTGCTTCACAACAATAGTCTATGAATTTCCCCACCTCTTGGCCAAGTGGACTTTCTGGGGTAACTTTGGTGGTCCCCCACAGAAGATCTCTAATCTGCTCCACAACCACCGTGACAGACGGAGATCAAAGCCCCCTCTCAAGGACTGAGACATGAGACCTCTGTACAACCCCAATACAGGGAGTGGGGCTGACTTAACCAAAGCGAGATGTTTGCCTGCACATGTGGTCGTTGGACCAAGAAGACAATGGCTTTCGCTTACTGATGAGAACATGAACTGCTTGTTCTCCCTCGGTGGCTTCAATTGACTTATTTGTACTACTTGTTCCCCCCGCAATGGAGGACTATAATAAAAACCCCTGAGTAAACCAGAGATTTTGAGAGAGACTCTCCCCAACGTGAAAGGTGCACCCATGAAACGGAACACCAGGATTTCGTCTCCACCTTTTGTAGCTATATCCCGTTTTTCCTCTCTCTCTGTCTCTTTCTCTCACTCTTCATCCCTCTATCACATTTGCTATGGTCAATCAATAAAAAGTGCATTTGTTTTGATTCATACTGAAATCTCCTCTGTGCTGTGTTTTGCACTCTGAGATCAGTAAACGAACCACTATGACCCCTGCTTGTATGAGCAGACCGTAATAAGAGGCAGCAGGATCATGGAGTGCAGGCCCCTGCCCTGCACAGACAGCACAAGAGTGGCAGACTGAGCATCCTGTTGGAGCGATGTCCAAAGGCTCCTGGAGCTGCAGAAGCCTCAGAGCTGTGAGCATTGCAGTGGCCACAGAGCTCTGGGGAAGGGTCCCGGCCCTGGCTTGGGGCTGGGCCAGTGGCCCAGGGAGCAAATCAACTTGCAGCTGCTGCCCCAGAGCAGGGAAGAGCAGGAATTGCTGGCTGGGAGAGGCTCTGGGCAAGGGCCTGCAGCACCAGGACACAGGCCATGGCTGGACGCTGCTTGGGGACAGGGTGAGCTGGGATGTGGGGATGGACTTGTTCCCTGGGAGGGTGGTGGGGCCCTGGCAAGCTCCAATGTAAACTGAGAATTAAAGTCTGAGGGGTTTTGTGATAGTTGGGAGAGGTAGGGATGATGAAATAAGGGGCTGTGAAATGGACCAACTCTTTCCAATATTATTCCAATTCAAATGCTGTAATCAGGCTAGAAATAGAAATAAAGGAAGGAGGGGAAAAGATCTTGAAGAAATGCAAGCTTGAATCAAAAATAGAAAATCGAAAAATTTTTGCGTGTGAATATCAGAAATTGAATTGGCTGACAAGAAGTGCAGGGAGAGGGACGGAAGCTTGCCCAATTAATCTTCATTGAAATTGCAAGTTTACATTTCCTTTCCCAAAAGGAAGTCTTTTCTATGAAATCTTGAAAATAGGGAACAAATTCTAACTCAGAAAAGGAGATATGATGAGAAACAGTGCGAATGAAAACTGAAGAAATTTGGAACCGGAGTGAGTGAGGCCACATGGACTGAGATGAAATGTGCAGCAGTGAAAAGGACCAACACTTGACAAAAGTACTCCAATTCAAAAGCTGAAATCAGGCAAGAAATGGAAAAAAAAGAAGGAGAGGAAAAGACGTAGAAGAAATTCAATCTTAAACTGAAAAAGAGAATATTTTGAAAGCATGTAAAAAAAGAAAAGTGAGTGGGATGACAAGAAGTACAGGGAAAGGGCCAGGAGCTTGCACAAATAATCCTCATTGAAATCTTGAAAAAAGAGAACAATGTTTAATAAATGCCCAGGAAATGAGATATGCTGCAAAGGAGTGTGAATGAAAACTTGGGGAAAATTTGGAACCAGAATAATTGAAACCAAATGGACTGAGATGAAATGAGGGGCACTGAAAAGGACCAACGCTTGTCAAAAGTACTCCAATTCAAATACTGAAATCAGGCAAGAAAGGTAAATAAAAGAAAGAGAAGAAAAGAAATTGATAAAAAAGTAAGCTTAAAAGGAAAAAGGGAAAATTCACACAGAACGTAAAAAGTAAAAAGTGGGTGGGATGACATAAAGTACTGGGAAAGGGACGGAAGCTTGCCCAATTAATCTTCATTGAAATCGCAAGATTTCATTCGGTATCCGAGAAGAAAGTCGTCCCTTCATGAAAGGGAATGAAATCTTTAATACAGAGAACAAAGTCGAACAAACGCTCAGGAAACGATATATAATGAAACTGTGCGAATGTAAACTACTGAGAAAATTTGGGACCGGAGAGATTGTGACCAAATGGACTGAGATGAAATGAGGGGCACTGAAAAGGACTAACACTTGTCACAGTTACTCCAAATCAAATTCTGACATCAGGCAAGAAATTGAAATAATGGAAGAAGAAGATTAGAAACTGAAGAAATGCAAGGTTAAAATGAAAAAAAAAAAAAATTTGAAAGCATATGAGAAGCCAAAATCCAATGGGATGACAAGAAGTGCAAGGAAAAGGACAAAAGCTTCCCAAGTAACACTCATTGATATTTTTGAAAACAGAGAACACGCCGAACAATCACTCAGGAACAGAAATATGATTGGAAACAATGCAAATTAAAAAAAAAAAAGGAGAAAACTGGGAATGGGAGTGATTGTGACCAAATGGACTGAGATGAAATGAGGGGCACTGAAAAGGACCAACACTTGCCAAATGTACACCAATTCAAATGCCGCAATCCGTCAAGAAATGGAAGTAAAAGAAGGAGATGACAAGAAATCCAAGAAATGGAAGTTTAAAATTAAAAAGGGAAAAATTTGAAAGAACGTGCTAATCACAATATGAATGTGATGACAAGAAGTGCAGGGAAAGGGATGGAGGCTTACCAAATTAATTCTAATTGAAATTGCAATATTTCATTCCTTTCCCGAAAGGAAAATCATCCTTTTGGGAAAGGGAGTGAAATATTAAAATCAGGGAACCAATAAAAACAAATGCTCAGTAAAGGAGATATGATGAAAAAGAATGCGAATTAAATCAACCGAGATAATTTGGAACTGGAGTGATTGTGGCCAGATGGACTGAGATTAAATGAGGGGCACTGAAAAGGACCAACACTTGCTAAACATACTCCAATTCAAATGCTGTAATCAGGCAAGAAATGAAAATAAGAAAGGAGAGGAAAGGAAATGGAAGAAATGCAAACTTATAATGAAAAAAGGAAAAATTTTGAAAGCATGTGAAAAGCATGAAATGGATAGTATGACAAGAAGTGCAGGGAAAGGGACAGAAGCTTGCCCAATTAATCTTCATTGAAATGGCAAGATTTCATTCCCTTTGGAAAGTCTTCCTTTCAGGAAAGGGAATGAAATCTTGAAAACAAGGAACAAAGTCTAACAAACGCTCAGGAAAGGAGATATGATGAGAAACAGTGCGAATGAAAACAACCGAGAATATTTGGAACCGGAATGATTGAGACCAAATGGACTGAGCTGAAATGAGGGGCACTGAAAATGACCAACACTTGCTAAAATACTCCAATTCAAATGCTAACATCAGGCAAGAAATGAAAATAAAAGAAGGATGTTGCAGTTCCTTAAGCATGGTCTCCACTCTTGCCCGGGCTAGCTCAGGCACCGTGGTGTGGAAAGGTACGGACAGCTGGCCGTGCCAGCTAACCCGATCCTGTGGGGCCTTGGATCCCACACGACCTCGGCAGCAGGCACAGGTGGTGCAAGGCAACGACGGCGGAGATAGAAATGCGGACTCTGCTGAACGGGTCACAAGATTTAATTGGAGCCCTGGAGCGGGACCTCCTGACCTCCAGGTAACTGCCTAGGCAGAGACCACCAGGCTGCTTGCCAGCAGCTTTTATCTGGGGGTGGAACCAGGAGAAGAGGCAGTGGGTGAGCAAATCAGGGATCACTGGGGAGGGGTCACATGGATGAATGATATTTTCATAAACCAAACATAAATGAAGAGGAGGGAATCCCTCTGGATCTGACCTATCACTTCATGCACTTGGATGAACTTTCTAGCTCCAGGGGAAGGCCCCAAGATGACAGGCAGACCCCAGAGGAGGGGGGAGTGGGGGACTGACATATAACGGTTGGAGGGGAGAAGAACAGGGAAAGACCATTGGGGGAACAAACCAGGGTACATAGAAAGAGCCATAAATTAATAGCACATACAATAAAACCAAAACTAAATCCCACACCACTACAGAGCTCCCCACCAGCTCTTTTAAGGTGGTCCTGAGCTTCGACCAGGCTCCCTTGGAGAAGGAGTTCCAATTATGATAATGCACAAGCAAAGGAAGCCAGCAATAGGAGGCACGCACAAAAGCTCCTGTTGGAGTGCCAGCTAAAGGTAAAGGTGCCTGTAAAACACCTTGTGTACAAGAACCGTGTGGGAAAACAGACTGTGTAAGTACCATGGGGTTGAGGAGGGGTGTATGTTTGTGTGTGTGTAGAATATCTAAAATGGGGGCTGGTAGCCCAGACCCCTGAAGTGAGTGCGAACCTCCCAGTACCACATTTCCACAAGGGAACAGCTGGGAAAGGAGGGAAGCAAAAAGAGAGAATAAGTGAGGTTCCCTGGGAGGGAATGGCAGAGAGGGTGCTGGCCCAAGAACCCAGGGGAAGGTCCTCGAGGAGAAGGGAGCAATCTGATCGCTGGGCGAGGTGAATAAGGAGGGGAGCAATTGAGTAAAATTCCATTTTCTTTGAGAAGAAAATAGTTGGTAACTTTAGTAACAGACTAAGAGGGATTGCAAGGGGAAGTGGCAAGAAGGATATAGTCAGGGAGAGAGTTTGGGAGAAAGATTGGAATTAGGTGTGAGGCAAGCAGCTGGCAAAAGACAAGATAGTGCAACAGAATAATAAGTGAGAGGATTGAACCATGCAGTGAGAGAGGGAGACCAAGATTCTCCTGGTATCGGGGTTTTCTTGCTTTCTTGCTGCCAAAAAATGGGTCCGAGGAAAAGTAACTCCTTAGACCCAGGAGCTGCGAATTATGAATTTGCAAGAGCCTGGTATACCTGAGAACTGTGAGGGGGGTTCCCAGAAGGGGAGCATCCCTCAGGACAGTTAGGGATGATGTTACAATACTGGGATGCAGGGGAATCCCAAAGAGGAAAAAGCAAGCAGAAAATGATTAATTATTGTATGTTTGAATGGACAAAGGAAATTATCTAGAAAGATAATTTATCTTGGCCTAAGTCTGGATCATTTGAAGATTGGATTGGCCAGGCTTTGAATTTGTATGTGAATTCAAAAGAACTCTTTATTCAGGAAGAAAGCGAATACGCTGCTCTGTGTCTTCCCAGGGGAAAGGGTGAATTTGTTGCTCGAAGGCAGGGAAGCCAGGGTTTTCCTTTCTGTCCTTTACAAATTAGAGGGCAAGCAGCCAAAAAAGACAGACACAAGCCCTAGGATCAATTAGATAACCTCCCACCCCCGTATAGGCAATCTAATCAGCCCGTTCAACTCCAAGCCCCCGAGGGTCCTCCTGTAAATGCAAACGCACCCCCTATTTAGGAGGAGCCAGTAGCACATAGAACTAGAGGTGGGGGATGGGGAGAAGTGATGATGGGGATGGGGAAGCAAAAATGGAAGATGGACTATACCCGCTTAGAAAAGTTCCAATGGCCAATCCAGAACAGAGAACTATTGGTGATGTGAGTGTTCCCCTGAACACAGGGGATGTTAGGGAGTTTAGGAAGGAGATGGGCAGGCTGCAAGAGGATCCTCTTGGAGTGGCAGAGAGATTAGATCAGATCTTGGGGCTGAATATATATACCTGGGTGGAACTGCAGTCTATCTTAGGAATCTTGTTTACCATGGAAGAAAGAGAAATGATTAGACATTCAGGAATGAGGGTTTGGGATAGAGAATGTCAGGGGCCAGACCAGGGGATCAGAAATGGCCTATGCAAGATCCAGGTTGGAATAATCAGAATGAAAGACACAGGCAGAATATGAGTGATCTCCGGTGGATGATTATCCGAGGAATCTGGGAAGCAGTGCCCAAGGGGCAGAATATAAGGAAAGCTCTAAGTGAGCACCATGGGAAGGATGAACCCCTGGCAGACTGGTTAGAAAGACAAAGAAAAGCCTTGCAGTTATATTCAGGTGTAGACCCTGATACTGCAGCAGGACAGATCCTTTTGAAAACACAATTTGTAGTTTAGTCCTGGGGGCACATCAGGAAGAAGCTGGAAAAAGTAGAAAATTGGCAGGATAAGGGGCTTCAGGAATTGTTAGGAGAAGCACAGAAAGTGTATGTGAGAAGAGATGAGGAGAGACAAAAGACAAACCCACAGATTTTAGTGGCAGCAGTCAAGGAAACACAGACAACCATGAATACAGAGAAGCGCTCAGGAAAGAACAAACAACAGAAAAAGGCAGGTCCCACCTCTGGGGATACGAGATCCATGTGTTTTTCCTGTCACCAGAAAGGACACTTACAAACTTCTTGTCCTACGTCCAGAAGAACAGGACCTACCTGTTTTTACTGCCACAAAAAGGGACATCTACAAAAATTCTGTAGAAAGAGGCAGCGAGATGAGAAAATGTTTCAAGAAGACTAGGGGGGTCAGGGGCTCTATTTAATGAGGACTGAACACCTAGAAGAGCCCTTGATAAAACTGAAAATAGGTCCTCAAAAGGAAGAAATCACATTTTTGGTGGACACAGAAGCTACTAGGTCCACAGTAAGAAAATTACCAAAGGAAAGTGAAGTAAATCATGAACGTGTCCCAGTAGTTGGGGTTAAAGAAGTTTTTCAGGTTCCTGTAATTAAAAATGTTTAGAATGAATTGGATAATAATTGGACTGAATGATTTGGTATTAATACCAGAGGCTGATAATAATTTATTAGGAAGGGACTTAATAATAGCCTTGGGGATTAAAATAACACCCTGTGAAGGAAAACTTAAAATCTATTCTTTAACTGAGGAAGATAATTTCGAGATTAGTGACACTGTGTGGTATACTGGTGAAGTAGGAAAATTAAACATTCAGCCCGTTAGCACTGAAATACAGAACCCAGAAATCCCCATTCGAGTAAAACAATATCCGATATCATTGGAAGGTCGGAAGGGATTGAAACTGGTGGTTGAGAATTCAGTACATCAGGAGGTGTTGGAGTCCTGTGTGTCACCACATAATACCCCCATCCTGCCGGTAAAGAAGCCTGATGGTAGCTACCGACTAGTCCAGGATCTCAGAGCGGTAAATCAAAGAACCATTACCCGCTTTCCAGGAGTAGCTAAGGCAGATACCTCCGAATTACATTTGGTACAGTGTCGTGGATTTAAAGGATGCCTTTTGAACTTGGCCTCTGGATGAGGGCAGTAGGGATTGCCTGTGAGTAGGAGGACCCAGATACAGGTAGGAGAGAACAATTAAGGTGAACAGTGCTACCGCAAGGTTTTACAGAGGCACCAAATCTTTTTGGGAGGGTGTTAGAAAATCTTTGGAAGTCCTTTGAGTTACCCAAAGGAATTAAGCTGCTACAGTATGTAGATGATTTGTTAGTAGCAAGAAAAACTGAAGAGGAAACTAGAAAGGATACTATTAAGCTTCTAAATTTTCTGGGAGAAAATGGGCTGAAGATATCAAAGTCAAAACTGCAGTTGGTAAAGTCAGAAGAGGGGTATTTTGGTCTTTGGATTAGTAAGCCAAAGAAAAAGCTAGACCCTGAAAGGGTTTCAGGAATATTGAACATGGGACCCCCAAAGTCCAAAAGAGAAATAAAGCTGTTTCGGAGTCTTTTGCCTTATTGTAGGCAGTATAGAGAAGGGTTTAGTAGAAAAGTAAAAATTCTAAATGACAAATTAACTACCAATTGCTTGAAATGGACTGAAAGGCATCAGAAAAATTTTGAGCAAGTTAAAGAAGCCCTACTGCAAGCTCCTGTACTGAGTCTTCCCAATTTAGACAAGCCTTTTCAATTATTTGTTAATACAATTGATCAAATGGCTTATGAACTATTGACTCAAGATTGGGCAGGAAGCCAAAAGCCAGTAGGATATAACTCCAAATTATTGGGTCCAGTTAGTAAGAGTTGGCCAACATGCCTGCAAGCTCTGGTAGTCACTGCTGTCTTAGTAGAAGCAACCTTTGGGGCACCACTGGAAGGGTACTCCCTCCATAATATTATGGCAATCCTTGCTAAAAAGGCTGAAAAATGGTTAACTGATAGCAGAATATTAAAATATGAGGCTATCTTGATTTAATACATGATTAATACATCCTTAATACAGGATTGAACAGAGGTCCTAGAGTTACAAACAAAAATATGCCCAGATTTGAGAAAACAAGAATTAAAAACAGGAGAAAAATTATATATAGATGTATCATCCTGAGTGATAGATGGAAGAAGGAAATCTGGGTATGCCATAATTTGTGGAGGAAAACTGGAAGTAAAAGAATCTGGTCCCCTTAGCCCGTCCTGGTCAGCACAAGCCTGTGAACTCTATGCATTATTCTGTGCGTTGCTGTTATCAAAGGATCGAGAAGGGACCATATACACCGACTCAAAATATGCCTTTGGGGTAGTGCACAAATTTAGAAAAATTTGGAAAGAAGGGGGACTTATAAACACTCAAAGAAAAGGATTAGTGCACCAAGGATTGATAATTCAAATACTTAAAGCTTTGAAAAGTCCAAAAAATATAGCAGTGGTTCATGTGAAAGGCCACCAAAGGGGGAGAGACATTAAAACAAAAAGAAAAAATTTGGCTGATGATGAAGCTAAGAAAGCTGCCCTGAGGGAAAACAGCAATGTAATTATGGCTTTTCAGGAAGCAGGAACACAAACTCAAACACCATACTTTTCTTTAGCAGAAGTAGAAGCCATGAAAAACCTAGGAGCAGCTCTAAAAGAGGAACAATGGATTCTCCCTGACAAAACCACAGTTCGAACGGCAGAAAAAGGCCAGACTCATGCTTCAAGGTAAAAGGACCTATACCCAATAAAGATTTGAAAATTATTTCAACACCAGGAGACCTGAAAGTAAAATGAAAAAAGACTTAAAATTGATTAAACCATTTTATTTAGGTTCAAAACACAGTTTAAAATAAAACTGTAATTAATCCACAACATGGCTGAAGAGAGAATTTGGTGCCCAGAGGCTATAGCTCATATGGAAAATCGTTTTCGGCTGTGGATTTCACATAATGCAGCAATACATTTGGTGTGCCACCCACATATTGAAAGAATAACCCAGCCCCAGGATATTCAAGATATCTTTAGTATAGAAAGGTCAGAAACTGCCATCCTGCAGAGAGAAGTTTCCACGTTTCAGCAAGGTTGCTGCAAACACGGTCATCAGTGTGAGCGGTGTAAAGCAGTGACCATGAAGTAGCTGAGACAAAGACATTGGCACAGAACAACTGTACCTTGGGACCAAAGAGATGTAGCTTTTATGATTAATTGTATATGATGTTTTAGTAGATAAGAGCGAGTCAGTGACTAACACTAACAGATTTCATGGAGGAACTGTGATTCCAGAAAGAGACTGGTAACACCTGTTACTAAAAGAGTCCAAGAACAGGTAACACACTGGGAGTGTACTAAGCATGGCTTAGAGTGTCACCCATGGGTTTGTGTTATTTGTACACTTTGCCTTAATTTGTGGTGGAGAGTAACAAGAGCAGAATAAAGAGAGAGACAATTGATTTATTTAACTTGCTTAGATGGTGTCCATAATCAGTTAACTTTAAAAAGCTTTTTCAGTGATTTTTTTGGAACACCTTTGAGATATGAAGATGGAACCTTTTTAGGCAGCAGTTCGATTAACAACAAATTTAGACCAACGAGTTTGAGTGGGTAAGAGAGCAAACAATTCATAATATTATAGACCAGTGTATCATAATTACCAGTTGCTGTGGAGAAGGAATTTGTGTGCCACGCTATAGACACATTTCTTACATGAATTGGCATTGCGAATGTGCCTATTGGTGGTGATGAAAACTTAATAATCCCCAACTTCGGAGCAAAAAGCAACCAACAAATCAGGTTGTTAACTGAAGTAGTGAAAAAGCAAATGTTATTGTGGTTGGCACATCTCCAGAGCTTTGGTGGTTTAGACTAAAAGAAGAAGTAGCTGACAACCCAGAGAGAGGGAGGGAGAGGGCAGTGCTCCGAGAACTGTGAGTAATCTGTGCCGTCCTTGAAACAAACATGAGGCCAAGGGTACCAGAGAAATTAAATGCACTAGTGACTAGATCCCAGGATATAAACTTTGCTACCAAGAATCCTGACATCTTGGCCCTTGGCTGCAACCCAAAGGGCCTTGAGGTTGGTGGAAAGTCAAAACTCCTGAGGATTATTTTCATTGTTTGTTGTGATGCCCTTGGCAACTGGGCAAAACTATGGAGCCACTCTGAACAGAGTCCATGAGAGAAGGGAATGAGCAATGCAGGAACAAACAATAATAAAACAAGCAGCACAAGAATGAGGAAGAAGAGAACAATCTATGCAAAAACAATGTCCCAATAATATTGATCCCTGTAATAAATGCAGTCACTCCATGTGGGTCAAGGACAAGATGGAATTTGTGTTCATGGCACATCCACATGTTAGTGCTGCCTGCTACGATCACAGCAATCTTGTAGATGTTTGTGTTAAAAATAGAAAAATGGATTGGGTAGGGAAAAAAAATAGGATTTAATGGAACAGCTCCTTATCCTTATAGTGATCAAATTTGTCCTCAATGTGATTTTTTTGTTGTTGTTTGTTTTGAGAAAGATGAGAATGGGAGTGATCCAAGTATAGGTATAGGAGGTACAGCACCAAAGAAAAAAGAAGAAATAAAGAAGAAGCAAAAGAAATATGTAAAAAGGCCACAGGGAAAGAATTAAAGGAAGTGGATAAGCTGTATGAACAATTAAAACAGCAGTATAGTGACTGGTATTTGCCAACCACAAATAAGAGACTTTTGTAGATTTGATGCAAGAAATTGCTACAGAATTAGGATTATCCAAGTGCTGGATCCGTGGGGGACTCAGAATGGCTGAAAGATGGCTGTGGAGAGGTGAGAGTCCAGCTCCAGAACAATTTATAAAATGGAATCATACTCACATTTCCAAGACATTAAAACAACCTGAAGGATGGATTTTTTGAGTCATCAAGTAATTGGAACAGTCTGTATAACTTGAGAAGGAAGGAAATATAATGAAGTAGTAGGAAATGCTCCTTGTATATCTACTTTAGTAGTTAATTCGGATAATAAAACTAAGATCTGGCAACCAAAAACTTTTACTGGGTATTGGGGAATAAGAAAGGAAATGAATTGTGAGTGGAAAAATCAAACTGATTTGTGCTGGCATAAAAGTCCTGAAGCTAACCCCTACCAAACCATAAAAGACCTAAAATCCTACTGGGAACAACCAGAAAAAACAGATAGTAAATGAAAACCCCTGATGGAATATATTGCATTTGTGGGCAATGAGCATAGAGTGAATTACCTTGAAAATGAGATGGAACATGTACCTTAGGAGTTATACGACCCTCCTTCTTTGTCATCCCAAGTTCTAGGAGCAATATGCTGGGAACACCACTTTATGAGACTCTAGAAAGGAATAAAAGAGATTTAAACCTCGACTTCCCAAAGGCAGGGGGGAACCAGAAATGGGGGGAAGACGAATGGCCTGCAGAAAGAATCACAGCGTATCATGACCCAGCAACTTGGGCTGAGGATGGATCTTGGGGATATAGGACCCCAATTTATCTATTGAATCTGTTGATAAGACTCCAGGCAGTAGTGGAGGTTGTATCAAACCATACTTCTGATGCCCTGAAGTTACTGGCCAAGCAGCATTCACAAATGTGAGCATTTGGATATCAAACCAGAATTGCCCTAGATTATCTGTTGGCTGAAGAAGGGGGAGTTTGAGGAAGATTTAAGGAATCTGAGTGCTGTGTGGAGAGAGATGATCATGGGGAAGCCATCACAAAACTTGCTGAAGAAATTAAAAGGGTGGCACACGTACCTGTTCAAAAGTGGAATTCTATTCTAAAAACTGATTGGTGGGATAACCTCTTTGGAGGAGCCTGGTGGAAGAAGGTGGGATTTATGCTGTTATGTTCTGGATTAGGATTGTTATTCTTACCATGCATGATTCCATGTCTTATTAGACTAATCCACCCAGTGATACAAGGAATGCAAATGACAGCAATGCCCATTGATCCAGAATTGGCAGCAAAAGGGAAACCAAATTCTTTGATGATATTAAAAGCTAGACCTACTCACACTTAAAAGAAAGGACCCAAAGAGATGTTGACTGAACATAAAGAGACTACTCTAGCACAAGAGATGTCAACCAAATTTGAGAAGGAATGCGAAAAGCTTGATGCAGCATGGGAGATGTTAGAAAAATTAGAGGCTGAAATGAGAGAGCATGGAAACCTGGATTATTGGGAATATAGAAGAAATCAAGATTCAGTTTTAATTAAAAAGCATGAATCAATATGATTAAAAAGAGAAATGGGGACAATTGTAATAAATGAAAATGATTCATGCTAATTGTAATTGTATCAATATTTTAAAAATATATATTTTTGAAAATATTTGTTATAAAGTAGTAAAGGAAAAAGTAGATATGAGTAGTGTTACAAAGCAGATGGGCCCCTTGGCAGATGCTACATGAGAAAAATAAGATACAGGATGCAGTTTGAGATAAGCAAGAGTTTCAAAGCTTGAATGACCAAAACTGGGACTACTCCAAAATCAGGAGATGGGGCTTTCACAGATATGATAGGATACAGGATGTCTTAAGATAGAACTGGCCTTGAGATGGACAAAGTTGGGACTTTTCCAGGGTAGGCAGTTTGGGTGGTGGTTTGATCCATTAAATAATTATTTTTGGAAAAAAATACTTAGTTATGTATAACACAAAACTTAGAGCGCACGCGCAACCATTAAGGCTATTCATAGGATGGGAGGAAGATGATGAGCCTTCATCTGAAGAAGACCACCAAAAAGCCAAGAAGACCCCCTAACAACAAGTGGAGCATGTGCTATGTAGTATAATGACGTAGATTTTAAGAATTGAAAATAGGAGGAGATTCATGGGAAATATTAATGAATACCTATTAGCATACAGTATATAAGTTTAAGTTAGACTACTTTGTTTTGTACGCGAGGTAGGGTGAGAAGCCCCCACCTCTGTACCCCGGTCGGTTTTGCTTATGCTTTATCCAAACAGTACTTATCTTTAATTAATCACTGCCAAATTGTTGTATATACTTGATTATAAAATGCTACTTAAAATTGCATTCCTGCTAAATTCAACTTTGTTGCTTCTTAAATTAGAAATATAGAGCTTAATTTAAAAGCCTTCCTTCCTCCCTTCCCTCTTTCTCTCTCATTTCTTTCTTTCTTTCTTTCTTGGGAGCAGGTGCCCTTACACTCCCCAAATCACTGCCAGTCCACCTCAGCCCTGCACAGCACAGCACCTTAAACTCAGCCTTCTCAATTTCAAGGCAACCTCCCACAAGACAGTTCCAGGCCCGAAAATTCCTAAAAGCACCAGCAGCCTATAAAAACTGCTTCTTGATTTCCCTCCCTCTACTCCCCTACTCCAAGAGCTCAAACCACCCTCTCCCCACACTGCAATCCCTACTCCTCCCAACTTTCCTGCCACACACACACTGCAATTACAACCCACATTACACGGCCCCATCCCATCCCATCCCATCCCATCCCATCGCATCCCATCCCTTCTGGGCAGGAAGTCACCTCCAACCAGGCCCTGGACACTTCCAGCCATTCCAGGGCAGCCACAGCTTTTTCCGCTCACTCTGCGCCAGAGCCCCACCTCCCTACCAGGGAACAAGTCCATCCCCACATCCCAGCTCACCCTGTCCCAGAGCAGCGTCCCAGGGACTCAGATACTCACCAGGCTCCCCAGGGAATCGTCACAGTTCTGAGGCTGCTACAGCTCCAGGAGCCTTTCGACCCCACTCCCGGGAATGCCCAGGCTGCCACTGTTGGGCTGTCTGTGCAGGGCCAGGGCCTGGACTCCATGATCCCGCTGCCTCCCTCCCAGCTCAGCCCCTTCTGCAGTTCTCATCCTTGGGCTCAGCCTTTGTGTCTCCTCCAGGTGCTGGCAGAGCTCTTGGGGCCGGGGCAGGAGCGGGACAGCCCCAGCGTTCCCCTCTCTGTGACACCACGGTGGTGACAGCTCCAACGTTCCCTGCCTGGAGACGCTCCAAGGGAAGCGTCCAGAGCCACAGCCAGACAGCAAAACTGACCGGGCACTGAGCACCCCCGGCCTGGGCTGATGTGCATTGCTGTGCACACAGCTCGGGGAAGGTCCCCCTGGCCACCTCCACAGTGCCACAGGCAAGTGTCACATAGAGTTACAGAGCTCTGCTCAGAGCTGCCAGGGGGAGTTAAAAAATTAGCAAACAAAAACAAGACCAAACCAAAAAATACCAAACCAAACCCCCACCAAGAAAAAGACAACTCTGCCCCCAGCAGAGCTGCTGCCTCCTTCAGTGCTTTCAGCTGCCCTCACACACAGCACCTGAGACTGCAAGCAATGACCATTCCTCAGGCACATCTGCTGCAAAAGCAGCTTGAACACAGCCCTGTAACAGGACTCCTCTCATGCCAGTGAAAAAGGCCCCTTGGCAGGCAGCTCTAGGGCACTTGCAAAGAGCAAGGGCCAGAGCCTCAGGCCACAGGGGAGAAAAGGGCTCTCAATTGCCTGCCCCTGGCACATCAAGCCTGCTCCCAGGCTGCTTTCCACACAGCATTCCTTTGGAGGACTGCAGAAAGCTGACAGTCAACTTTGCCTTCTCCATGTTCAGTGTCCTAAAGCTGCCTGTGAGAAGGAATTCAGGCTCAGCTCCTGTGGCACAATCCCTCCTGGCCATGGGC
The DNA here is from genome assembly GCF_015227805.2 of Hirundo rustica. Classification (NCBI taxonomy): domain Eukaryota; kingdom Metazoa; phylum Chordata; class Aves; order Passeriformes; family Hirundinidae; genus Hirundo; species Hirundo rustica. Next base: position 26,886 of record NW_026690326.1, on the reverse strand, counting down.
ACAGCGGCAGGAAGGCCTTTGCATACCCAGCCTCTGCTGCAGCCAAGGAAAGCTCCTGGCTCAGGCTCAGCTTTCCTGCCCAGCCAGATCCCTCGTGTGTCCCAGCAGCAGGAAATTGCCGGATCTGGCTGATGGCAAATGGCTGCATCTGGAGTCCTGGCACTGCCAATGGACCAGATCTGGGCAGTGCCGGTGCTGGCACTAGGAAATTGCTGCACTTTGGGCTTTTGTGCCAGCAAATTGCTGCACTTAGGCCATGCCAGCACCGGGGCATTTCTGGATCTGTGCTCTGGCTGTGCCAGGAAACACCAGATTTCAGGCTCCAGATGCTGAAAAAACTGATTTCTTTATTTCCTTTTTTTCTTTCTTTCTCTTTCTCTTCCTTTCTCTTTCTCTCCTTCCTTTCTCTTCCTTTCTCTTTCCCTCCTTCCTTTCTCTTCCTTTCTCTTCCTTTCTCTTCCTTTCTCTTTCCCTCCTTCCTTTCTCTTCCTTTCTCTTCCTTTTTCATTCCCTCCTTCCTTTCTCTTCCTTTCTCTTCCTTTCTCTTCCATTCTCTTTACCTCTTTCCTTTCTCTTCCCCTCCTTCCTTTCTCTTTCTCTCCTTCCTTTCTCTTTCTTTCCGTTTTTTCCTTTCTTTCTTTCCCAGCTGCCTGTACCCTCCCAAACTCACTGCTTCTCTACCTCAGCCCTGCTACACAATTGCTACAACCACCAGCACCCACCCAAAACTGCCTCTTGATTTTCTGCCCCCTGCTCCAACAGCCCAAAACACCCCATCCACCACTGCCAACCCTACCCGTCCCTACTTGCACAAAACCCCTCACAGTGCAATCCTCACATAATACTGGCCGCACTAGACCAGACTATGCCATGTCTTCAGGGCAGGAAGTCCCCTGCAACCAGGCCATGCACACTTCCAGCCATTCCAGGGCAGCCGCAGCTTTTCCTTCCACTCTGTGCCAGGGCCCCACTGCCCTCCCAGGGAACAAGTCCATCCCCACATCCCAGCTCACCCTGGCCCCAAGCAGCGTCCAGCCATGGCCTGTGTACTGGCGCTGCAGGCCGTTGGCAAGAGTCTCTCTCAGCCAGCAATTCCTGCTCTTCCCTGCTCTGGGGCAGCAGCTGCAAGTTCATTTCCTCCCTGGGCCACTGGCCCAGCCCCAAGCCAGGGCCGGGACCTTTCCCGAGACTTCTGCGGTCTCTGCAAGGCTCGCAGATCCAAGGCGGCCGCAGCTCCAGGAGCCTTTGCACACCGCTCCCGGGGATGTCCAGCCTGCCACTCTTGGCCTGTCTGTGCAGGGCAGGGGCCTGCACTCCATGATCCTGCTGCCTCTCTCCCAGCTCGGCCTTGGTGTCTCCTCCAGGTGCTGCCCGGGCTCCTGGGGCTGGGCCAGGAGTGGCACAGCTCCAACATCGCCCTCTCTGGGACATCACAGTGCTGGCAGCTCCAATGTTCCATGCCTTGGAGACGCTCCATGGGAAGCGTCCAGAGCCACACCCAGTCATCAAACGGACCAGCCACTGAGCACCCCAGCCTAGGCTGATGTGCAATCCAGCACACAGCTCAAGGAAGGTCCTCCGGGCCACCTCCACAGTGCCACAAGCAGGTGGCACATAGACTTACAGAGCTCTGCTCTGAGCCCACAGGGAAAGTGCAGAAAAGAGAAATCACAAACAACAACCAAAAGAACCCAACAATAACACTCACCAAGAAAAAGACCACTCTGCCCCCAGCAGAGCTGCTCCCTCCTTCAGAAGTTTCAGCTGCACTAACACACAGCACCTCCCACTGCAAGCAGAGACCATTCCTCAGGCCCATCTGCTGCACAAGCAGCTTGAGGACAGCCTAGGGGAAGGACTCTTCTCATCCCAGTGGAGAAAGCCCCCTTGTCTTTCTTCTTTGCTTCCTTTCTTCCTTTCTTCCTTTCTTCCTTTCTTCCTTTCTTCCTTTCTTCCTTTCTTCCTTTCTTCCTTTCTTTGCTGGAACCAGCTCCCCTTACTCTCCCAAACACTCGCCTCTCTACCTCAGCCCTGCTACACAATTGCTACAAGCACCTGCACCCACCCAAAACTGCCTCTTGCTTCCCCATCCCCCACTCCAAAACCCCATCCCCCCTTTCAATCCCTATCCCTCCCAACTTTCACAAACCCAACCACACTGCAATCCCCACATTACACTGTTCCATGCCATGCCACACCAGACCACGCCACCTCTTCAGACCACCAAGTCCACTCCAACCAGCCCGTGCACACTTCCAGCCATTCCAGGGCAGCCGCAGCTTTTCCGGCCACCCTGGCCCAGGGCCCCACCACCCTCCCACGGAACAAGTCCATCCCCACATCCCAGCTCACTTTGCCTCCAAGCAGCGTCAAGACATTGCTTGTGTTCTGGTCCTGCAGGCCCTTGCCAACCGGCTCTCGCAGCCACCACTGCCCCTGCTCTTCCATGCTCTGGCCCACAAGCAGCATGTTCATTTGTGCCCTGGGCCACCGGCCCAGCCCCGAGCCAGGGCTGGGGCCTTTCCCGAGACCTCTGCGGTCACTGCAATGCTCACAGCTCCGAGGCCGCTGCAGCTCCAGAAGCCTTTGCACACCGCTCCCGGGGATGCCCAGCCTGCCACTCTTGGCCTGTCTGTGCAGGGCAGGGGCCTGTACTCCATGATCCTGCTGCCTCCCTCCCAGCTCGGCCTTGGTGTCTCCTCCAGGTGCTGCCCGGGCTCTTGGGGCTGGGCAAGGAGTGGCACAGCTCCAACATTCCCCTCTCAGCGATATCAACGTGCTGGCAGCTCCAACGTTCCCCTCTCTGGACATCACAGTGCTGGCAGCTCCAACGTTCCATGCCTTGGAGACGCTCCATGGGATGTGTCCAGATCCACACCCAGTCATCAAACTGAACGTCCACTGAGCACCCCGGCCTGGACTGATGTGCAATCCTCTGTGTTATAAATAAGTTCTATTCAAATAATCTATATTTTAATTACTTAATTGTTATGTAATTCCATTAAGATTTTTAATGCTAGTTTTGTTTAAAGAATTTGCCTTATCCCTGTTTTAATATTGATTAAACACCTTAGTTACTTGTTTGTTAATCAAGAATTCACCTTATTACCTGCTTCTCTGCTCCCATTCATCAGATAGCGTCTGAATATGCAAATAAAAAGAACACTGGGATTCTGGGAGCAACTCAGGAACAAGAGACTCTAAAGAGCAGGGAACCAAAGTAGAATCCAGGACTGAAGTTGCATTTTAGACTAGTGCAAAAGGTACGGGGGTCTGCCGAAGCACCTTTATTTAGTCACTGTGACCTGAGAAGGAGTCCCCCATCGCTGGATGACCCCTGATCAGTGAAGCGAAACGGACTCCCCGGCAAGGGAAAAAAGCCCACGAGGGGTGTGGGAGTCCCCAGCTTTGCTGTGAAGCAAAGCTGTGTGTACCTCCTCCTCCGCGTTGCCAAGGGAGCAAGCAAGCTCTCCCCCAAGGCCAAGCTTGATAATAAAGAAACATACAAAAGAGCAAGTCTCTGACTCTCTCTTTTTTTCCAGAACAATTTTTGGGGACTCATCCGGGATCTGGCCACGCCTGAAGAGGGACCAAAGACGGGACGGCCACTCGCTCTTCGGACCTCCGGGACAGCTGGCCAAGCGGGAGCAGCCTGGGACCAGCAACGATGAGGAGCACCGGAGGGTGAGCATTCCGGTGGCGGGTAAAGGAGACGTGCGAGTGGGAGTGTGAGAGAGTCGGGGGCCGGCAGCTCGGACCCCCGGAACTGAGTGTGGACCCCTCGGTACTGCGGTTTCGGACCCCCGCGAGGAGGCTGGCCAGGAAAAGGGGGAAGCAAAAGAAACTAGTGGTGAGGTGTCTCCTTAGGGGCAGAAAGAGCCCCTCCCCTGGGCATGCAGGGGAAAAACAGAGTATGAGTGGCATGTATTAGGGGCAGGTTCCCCCCCGCTTAAAGGCTAGAGTAGCCTAGGAGGGGTTAGAGTCCCTGGAGGGGCGGGAAAACTGCACCAGGGTTGACGGGGTGTCCCCAGACACTGCGGGTGCCGAGAGCTCATGAGAGTCCCTGCTTCCCAGGACTGAGCCAGACGCACCGGAGAGGGTGTGCTGCCGCGGTCTCAGGGAGGAGGCCGTAAACCCATAGCCCGAGGACACCGGGGTGGGGAGTCAGCTTGGAGGCAAGGCAGGCATCCTGCACACACGCACTCATCCCTCTTGCCGAGGCTGCTTCGCTGGGGAGAAGTAGTCAAGCCAGTCCTGGTGGAAGGCAAAGGGGTCGGGCCCTGCTCGGGTTGATCCTTGGAAACAGGGAAGGGATACACCCCCAGGTAACCCGTGCGGAGTCTTGACCTCTTACCTCCATTTCAAAAAGTGAAGAGGGGAACGGTACTAGTGACAGGGCAGTCTAGTCCAGGGTTCGGACTGAAGGTGTCCGGCCCGGCGGGGGCTGAGGCGCGGGAAGGCCCTGAGGCCCGGAAGGGGATGCCAGTACTAGGGACCCTGTCGTGCGCCGCAAAGCGTGTCCAGAGTCTCAGGGGTGAGGCAAGGCGCGGGGGTACATAGGAGGTGAGGTCATTAGGACTCACCTCAAAGGGGTCAGAAGAGAGTCTGAGCCCCTGGTGTGAGTAAAGTGTGAGCTTCCAAGAAAGTGAAGAAGGTTGGGGAAAGTGAGTAGAAAGAGAGAGAGATTGTTCCCCGAATGAAAGCAAAAGTGTAGGAAAGAGTAGAAAAGCATAAAGTTTAGAAGTTTTGTGTTGAAGTGTTCAAGAATTAAGTCAAGAGATTTGAAGTCGAGTGAGAAAAGATGAAGAATTTTTTCGCTTAAAAAAAACTGTGTTGCCCATCAGTAGAGGGCACCTTTGAATTTTTAATTTTCATTCTAAGGAAAATGGGACAATGTACTAGTAAGAAGAAGAAATCCCAAAAGGAAAATAACAAAATGAAGAGTATTCCACCTGGTAGTCCCTTAGAACAACTTTTAGCTAAAATGGGATTCTTGAGAGACCACAAAAGGACTAGATCAGGTTAAAATGGTGTTTTATTGCACAGAAGTCTGGCCAAAATTAAAATTACCAGGAGAGTGGCCATGATTTGGAACACATGATGAGTGGATGTGCTATCAGTTAAATCAGTACCTAAGAACTCAGGAAGATCCAGACGTAAACCAGTTAGCCTATGCTGCTTGTTGGCAAAAAAGAGGCACGAGTAGAGAGAATATAAAAGTCTGCAAATTAAAAGAAAAAGAAAAGTGTGAAAGAAAGGAAGAGAAAGAGGAAAGAAAAGAAACTAATCAAAGATAGGACCCTCTAGATCATTTACCCCCTCCAATTTACCCAGAAGTGCCCCAAGTCCCTCAAAATCCTGTCCCAGTTCCCCTACTAACCTTCCCCGAGTCAAACTCAACTTCCTTCAGAACCCTCTCTTCCTCTTCACCCAGTGGTTCCACCATCACCCCTCCTTAACACCTCTCCTCCTCAATCCTTAGTACCTTCTCCCCCTACTCTCCCAACAGCCCCTTTGCCACCTCCTTCCAATAGTCAAAGTTCTTTTGCCCCAGTTATAACCCCTTCAGTTTCCCAAAACACAACCTCTTCCCTAGCCCCCCTTCCTCCCACAGTACAATCCTCTGCTTCTCCTCCTACAGATTTTACTACCTCCCCCTCACCTACAGTAATTCCCCTGCCACCCCCTAATTGGGAGTTAACCAAAACCCCTACAGACTCTCATGAGTCATCCCATTCTCCTGGAAATCCCCAGGCATTCCTAACCCAGACAGTGTTATCAGTTAATAATGTAAGTGAAGGACCCTATTGTAACACCAGATCAAAAGCCTTAAAGCCAGAAAGACTTTTTCCCCTCAGGGAAGTGCCTATGGGAGGAGTGATTGGAGGAGTAGGATTTGTAAATGCCCCATTAACAGCCTCTGAGGTAAGAGGATTTAAGAAAGAGCTAGGAAATTTAGTTGAAGATCCCATAGGTATTACCACACAGGTAGACCAATTCCTTGGACCCAATGTTTATACATGGGGAGAGTTAAATTGTCTATTAAACATCCTGTTCTCCCCTGAGGAAATATGAATGATCAGAACAGCAAGTATCAGAATTTGGGAAAGGGAAAATAGGTTAGGGCCACCTGGAGATCATAAATTACGGATAGCTGGCCCGAGGTGGGGCCCAAATCGAGAAGAAGAAAGACAAAATATGAGAGACTATAGGTCCTTGATAGTAAGAGGCATAAGAGAATCTGTCCCCAGAGGGAATAATATTAAATTAGCTTTTGATGGGTCCCAAGAAAAAGATGAGACTCCTGCCACTTGGCTAAGCCAATTAAAAAGGAATTTTCAATTACATTCAAGCATAGACCCTGATAGTCCTGAAGGACAAGTAATTCTAAAAGTGCAGTTTGTAACAAAGTCATGGCCAGATATATGGAGAAAATTAGAAAAAATTGAAGATTGGCAAGAGAAAAGTATTAGTGAATTATTAAAGGAAGCCTTAAAAGTTTACTTGAGGAGAGAAGAAGAAAAAGCTAGAGCCAAGGCTCGCATTATGATAGCTGTAGCAAGAGAAAGTACTGGAGTAGCAGAAAACCAGAGAAACTCCTCTTAGAAATCTAGTGAGGGAGGACCAAGACCCTCCTTTAAAGAACCAAAGTCACCCATAGTACCACCGTGGGTAAATTTAAAAAGAAGTAACCCAGGAGAGAATAGAACTTGTTATTACTGTGGTGAAATAGGGCATTTTAAAAGGGACTGTAAGAAATTATCCCTTGATCCAGCTATTGCAAGGGAGCAAGATGCCCTGGAGAGGGTGCTGAAAGGGGAGCATTAGGGGTGTCAGAGGCTCTATAAAATAGGGGACCCAATGGAACAACAAGATGAGCCTCTAGTAAACTTTGATGTGGGGCCCCAAAGTGAAGAATATGAATTCTTAGTAGACACAGGAGCTGATAGGTCAAGTTTAAGGAAATTACCAACAGGGGTAACAATCGGGACAAAAACTTGTGAAGTGTTAGGGGCTGAAGGGAGGCCCTTTCGAGCATTAATGATTGAAGGAGTAGAGATAAAAGGGAACTCAAAGTATTGTGTAGCTGATTTTCTTTATTTACCACATACAGAAACCAATTTACTAGGCAGAGACTTACAAGTGCAGCTCAGAGTAGGAGTTATCCCAAAAGATGGAAAAATGGTTGTGCATATCATGAAACTGACCCAAGGGGATATACAAGAGATAAATCCAGAAGTGTGGGCTACAGAGGGAAAAGATGGGTGTTTAGATATCCCTCCCATTAAGATAGAAATGCAAAAAGATACCCCCGCCATCAGAGTCAAGCAATACCCAATGTCACCTGAAGGAAGGAAAGGGCTAGCTTCAGTAATTGAGCATCTTTTAAAAGAGAATATCCTAGAACCCTGTATGTCCCCTCATAACACCCCTATATTGGCCATAAAGAAAGATGAAGGAAAGTTTAGATTAGTCCAGGATTTGAGAGAAATAAATAAAAGAACTATTGCTCGACACCCAGTAGTACCTAACCCCTATACCTTGCTGAGTAAAATTCCAAGAGAGCATACCTGGTTCACAGTGATAGACTTAAAGGATGCCTTTTGGGCATGTCCCCTAGCAGAAGAGTGTAGGGATTGGTTCGCCTTTGAATGGGAACATCCAGACAGGGGAAGAAAACAACAGCTAAGGTGGACGCGGTTACCGCAGGGATATACGGAATCACCAAATATCTTCGGACAGGCCCTAGAGACATTATTAGAACAGTTTAGTCCCAAAGAAGGAGTTCAAATTTTGCAATATGTGGATGATTTATTAATATCAGGAGAGACAGAGAAAGAAGTTAAAGATGTAAGTATTCAACTTCTAAACTTTTTTGGAGAAAAGGGGTTAAAAGTATCTCAAAGTAAACTACAGTTTGTAGAAACTGAAGTCACTTATTTAGGACACATAATTGGAAAGGGGAGTAAAAGGTTAAGCCCTGCAAGAATTTCAGGAGTAGTATCTATATCACCTCCAAAAACTAAGAGAGACATAAGGAAACTTCTAGGCCTGTTCGGATACTGCAAGCACTGGATAGATAAGTACACTCAAGGGGTCAAATTTCTTTATGATAAATTAATAGACCAGGAACCAATGAATTGGACAGAGAGTGACGAGAAGCAGCTACAAGATCTAAAAGAGAAATTGTCCTCAGCACCAGTTTTAAGCTTACCAGATCTTAAAAAGGAGTTTGATTTGTTTGTAAACACCGAGGAAGGTATAGCATATGGAGTTTTAACCCTAGAATGGGGAGGATACCGAAAACCTGTAGCATTTCTATTAAAACTATTAGATCCAGTGGCCAGGGGATGGCCAGCTTGCCTCCAAGCAGTTGCAGCTGCAGCTATTTTGATAGAAGAGGCTCAAAAGTTAACATTACAGGGAAAGATAAAGATACATACTCCACATGATTTGAAAACAATTTTAAGCCAGAGAGCTCAAAAGTGGCTCACAGATTCTAGAATCCTAAAATATGAAATTATACTGATAAATACAGATAACCTAGAACTAACAACATCAAAAAGCTTAAATCCAGCCCAATTTCTCTCTGGCGAGCCCACCGAAGAGATAGAACACCATTGCCTAGAACTCATTGATATGCAGACAAAAGTGAGAAGATTTAGAAGACACACCCCTTCCATATGGGAGAGTATTGTTCACAGATGGGTCATCCTGAGTGGTGGAAGGGAAAAGAACATCCGGATACTCTGTGATTGAGGGAGAGAAAATGGAAGTCTGAGAAAATGGAAGTCTTAGAAAATGGAAAGTTACCAAGTAATTGGTCAGCGCAGTGCTGTGAAATATATGCACTAAAGAGAGGGCTAGACTTACTTAAAGATGACCGAGGGACCATTTACACAGACTCTAGATATGCATTTGGTATTGTGCACACATTTGGGAAAATTTGAGAAGGACGGGGATATTTGAATTCAAAAGGGAAAGACTTAATACACACAGAATTAATAAAGTCAGTATTAAAATCTTTACAAAAACCAGTAGAAATTGCAGTAGTCCACATAAAAGAGCATCAAAAGGGAAATATGCCCGAGATAAGGGGAAACCAGTTAGCTGATAAAACAGCCAGAGAAGCAGCTTTAGAACCAGGAGAACCAGTAAAAATCCTCAAATTGGAGAAAATACCAAGAAAAGAAGAAGAAGGGATAGAGCAGGTGTTTAGTGAAAAAGAGCAGAAAGCAACAAGGGAATTAGGATTACACCAGGGGGAGCATGGAATGTGGTTAATAGCTGATGGATGGAAATTCTTGAATAAAGCCCTAGCCCAAAAAATACTTACAGAAATACATAATTTAACCCAGGGGGGTTTAACTGGGGAACCCAGGGGTTATGTGACTATTTCCTAAGGGACAACCTATGTATTGGAGTACACGAATTAGCAAAAGCAGTTACTCAAGGATGTATAATAGGTCGGAAAATAAATCAAAATTTTATGAGGAAGACTGAGCCTGGAGGGAGGGAGTTAGCCTTAAGGCCCTTCCAGAATGTCCAAATTGATTTTACTGAGATGCCACCTGTTCAACGTTACAAACACTTGCTAGTTATCATAGATTACCTTATCCATTGGGTAGAGGCATTCCCTACAAAAAAGGAAACAGCAGAAGTAGTAACAAAAATATTAGAAGATATCCTCCCTTGGTATGGGCTGATAAATAATATTGATTCAGATAAAGGGCCACATTTCACAGTACAAATTCTACAACAGGTAACACAAGTCTTGGGGATGAAATGGAGGTTACACACCCCATGGCATCCCCAAAGCTCAAGCAGAGTAGCAAGGATGAACAAGACCATTAAAAATGTACTGACTAAACTAATAGCAGAAACTCAACTAAATTAGCTTAAATGCTCACCCATAGCATTATTACGAATCAGAACACAGCCACGAGCAGATATAGGAGTGTCAGCATATGAAATGTTATTTGGGCTTCCCTTTTTGTTATCTCCTTATAGTTCTAAAGACTACCTGGAAGGAGAGGAAGTCACTAGAAAATATCTAAAAACCATTGGACAAACCCTAGAAAATCTCAGAAAGAAAGGCTATCTTCCTCAAACTTCCCCTTTGGATGCAAACGTGCATAATATCAATCCTGGAGATTGGGTATTGATCAAAACGTGGACTAATACCCCACTGACCCCGAAGTTTGAAGGTCCCTACCAAGTACTGTTAACAACTCACACAGCAGTGTGCACTAAAGAAAAAGGATGGACCCCCATCACCAGAGTTAAAGGGCCAGTACCCCCTCCTGGAGAGAACCCGAGTTCAGCACCCTCACCAGATGAAACTGAGTGGACAGTAACCCCACACCCGAAAGACTTGAAATTAACCTTTAAAAAGAAATAAGAGATAACAGAGACTGTGAAAACCTTTTTCAGTTGCCTCTCCCATAATCAATGGACTCAAAAAAGGGGGGAGGGGAGCACAATAAGGGTTAATTTATGTAAACCTAAGTCAGTTTTTGTAATTAGCAATTTAGATAAATTTAAGTAAAAGATATATTAAAAAGTATAAGTTTTCTTATATGTAAATTTCAAAAGTTGTTTAAGTTCTATAAGTAGCAGTTTGAACAAATTTAAGTAATAGAAAAATTAAAAGAATATAAGGCTTTTTTGAAAAAAAAAAAAAAAGGAGTAAATCTCCTACAGAACATTCTCTAAAAGCAATTAAATTAATAGGGAAGGGAAGTGGAAGCATGTAAGTGGGTTCTTGAGGAGACCTCTCCACTCCAAGAGGCAAGGCCGGGTGGAGCAAGAGATCCAGGAAGGATGGCCCATACCGGACTCTTGGGAGGGATCGTACTGATGATGTTCATAAAGCACACCTATGAAACAAAAGCCTGTACTAACTGCTACCATCCAGTGTACGATGGAGAGGATCTCAGATCCTTATTCAGGGTCCATACTAATGTGAACCCAAACTGCTTTGACCACTCCCAGTTGAATACTTGCCAAGAGGATGGAAAGATTTATTGGACCACAAAAACACAGCTAGTTATGCACAGCGCCTATTTGGGGAATGTCCTATAGGAGATACTTGGTTATGCTTTGAAGCAGATCACAAAGGATTGAGAGATATAATAAAAGAAAAAGTGTTGACAACAAAAATTGAAAAAAGCCTAGACATCCCATCAGGAAAAAACCTGTTCATTGACTTAGTAGAAAGAATCAGTCGAGAATTAAATTTAACCGAGTGCTGGATATGTGGAGGTACACAAATGTCTGAAATATGGCCTTGGGAGGGAATTAGTTTAAGCCCTCTAGAAATTCTAAAATGGAGACAAACTGAACAGAATACACAAAGTCTAAGAACAAGAGGAAGAGAGAAGTGGGATCTCAAATCTAAAATCCTTGGGGAAGAATGTATCATGAGGACAGGAACCAGGTATCAAACCCGTGTAGGAAAATTAATGTGTAAAAGGTATATAATAGTGATAAACTCAAGTGCTAAATGGGTTCCCAAAGGGCCTAACAAGTATTGGTCAACTGAGAACACAGAAAAATGTATCTATAATGAGAGGTATGAATTATATGAATGTATTGACAAAGCTATAAATCCTTTTTGGGGAATAAAAGAACTGTCTCGATTTTGGCAACAGCCTTTTGAAACTAGGGAAGATTACTGGGAAGCTCCAAATCACCTGTTCTGGATCTGTGGGGATACTGCTTATACAAAATTGCCTGGGGATTGGTCGGGAAGCTGTACAATAGGGAACATAAAGCCAGCTTTCTTCCTATTACCCAAGAGATTAGGAGCACACCTAGGAGTCCCAGTATATGACAATCTGGGAAAAGTCGAACGAAAGAAAAGAGATACTCTAAAAATCAGTGGAGACCAAAAATGGAAAGGAAAAATATGGACCCCAGAAGAAATCATTAAAACCTATGGACCAGCTACATGGGCACAGGACGGGTCCTGGGGGTATCGCACTCCAATCTACATGTTAAATAGAATCATTAGGCTCCAGGCTGTCCTAGAAATGGTATCTAATGGAACAGCTCTCGCATTAGACCACATCAGCGAGCAACTAACACAAACAAAAGCTGTAATATACCAAATACGTCTTGCTGTAGACTACCTTTTAGCAGATGAAGGAGGAATCTGTGGTAAATTTAATTCGTCTGAATGTTGTTTAGAAATTGATGATAAAAGCACAGTCATTAAAAACATCTCAAAAGAAATCAGAAAGCTAGCCTATGTGGGAAATCAAGAGTGGACTCCTCTAATGGACACCAACTGGTGGAATTGGTCATTCAAGGGGGATTGGTGGAAGAAAGCTGGGTTTATGATAATTTGCTCAATCACCGGTTTAATGGTTTTACTCTGTCTAATTCCATATCTAATTTGAACAATTACCTCCACGGTCCAAGCCAGTATGCAGATCCCTAAAGCAACCAGTCAAAAACAAACCAAAATGATGGTGATAGAGAGTCAAGAACCTGAACATGAGAATGTCAAAGAAATATATGAAAAGTTCCAAAAATGTAGAAAAATTTATTTTCAAGAAGAAGAGATAACAAATTGATGCGAGCCAAAGCTCAATCAAATAAATAGAGGGAGGAGTTGTTATAAACAAGTTTTATTCAAATGATCTATGTTATAGTTACTTAACTGTTAAGTAATTCCATTAAGATTGTTAATGCTAGTTCTGTATAAAGAATTTGCCTCATTCCTGTTTTAATATTGATTAATCACCTTATTTAGTTTTTTGTTAAGTAAGAATTCACCTTATTACCTGTTTCTCTGCTCCCATTCGTCAGATAACATCTGAATATGCAAATAAAATGAACACTGGAATTCTGGGAACTACTCAAGAACAAGAGACTCTGAAAAGCAGGGAACCAAAGTAGAATCCAAGACTGAAGTCGCACTTTAGACTAGTGCAAGGGGTACGGGGGGGTCCGCTGAAGCAGCTTTATTTAGTTGCCGTGACCTGAGGAGGAGTCCCCCATTGCTGGATGACCCCTGATCAGCGAAGCAAAACGGACTCCCTGGCAAGGGGAAAAAGCCCACGAGGGAGGGTGGGAGTCCCCAGCTTTGCTGTGAAGCGAAGCTGTGCGTACCTCCTCCTCCGCATTGCCAAGGGAGCAATCAAGCTCTCCCCCAGAGCCAGGCTTGATAATAAAACATAAAAAAGAGCAAGTCTCCTGGCTCTGGCTCTCTTTTTTCTCCAGAACAGTGGGACGCAACTCCTACCAGGGCTGAGGCTCCTCATGGCCCCTCACAGCCCTTCATGGCCCCACAGAACCTCTGCTGGCTCCTCATGGCCCCTCATGGGCCTTCATGTCTCTTCATTTACCCTCACAGCCCTCATGGTGTCTCACAGCCCTTATGGCTCCTTTTGACCTCACAGTTTTTCACAGCCCCTCACTTTTCCTTACAACCTCCATGCTCCTTCATGGTCCCTCATAACTCAAGGCCCCTCACACCCTCAGGCATGGGCTCCTCCCACAGGAGAAGGGGTCGGGCCCTGCTTGTTCTCCTTTCATTTCG
>NW_026690326.1:0-12837 GCF_015227805.2 Hirundo rustica | reverse complement strand
GGTGGGCAGAGTCTAACAAGATGAAGTTTAATACGTCCAAGTGCCGAGTCCTGCACTTTGGCCACAATAATCCTCTGCAGTGTTATAGGCTGGGGACGGTGTGGCTGGACAGTGCCCAGGAGGAAAGGGACCTGGGGGTACTGGTAAGCAGCCAGCTGAACATGGGCCAGCAGTGTGCCCAGGTGGCCAAGAGGGCCAATGGCATCCTGGCCTGTGTCAGGAATAGTGTGGCCAGCAGGAGCAGAGGTGATTCTTCCCCTGTACTCTGCACTGGTGAGGCCACACCTTGAGTATTATGTCCAGTTCTGGGCCCCTCAGTTTAGGAAGGATGTTGAGATGCTTGAGCGTGTCCAGAGGAGTGCATGTGGCACTTGATGCCATGATCTAGTTAAGGTGTTAGGGCATGGGTTGGACTCGGTGATCTTGAAGGTCTCATCCAACCTAGACATTCTGTGATTCTGTGTAATTCTGTGAAAATGCTCTGTGTAGCACTGACAAAAAAGGCAATGGCAGTTTTACAAATAAAATTCAAGTGGCAGCCTAAAGAGGGGCAAGGACAGCCATGATTTAAAATTCTCAAGGCAAAGGCAGCAGCAGCCTCCTGCTGTCACCTCAGGGTGAGTAAAACAGTGCTGAAAACAGCGCTGGAACCCGATCCTTTCTTTCTCTGGAGGCTGGGTCAGGGCAGCACAGCCGGGCCCTGAGGAATCAGGGCTGTTTGTGGGTGATTGTTGCTCCACTCCAGCATTCAGCTGGAAAAAGCCCTTGGAAGCCGAGGCAGGAGCAGGTGGGAAGGGGCCGGCGCTGCTGCTGCTCCTGCCCGGGAGCCCCGGCTGGGCCGGGCCGGCGCCCGCTGCGCTGCGGCTCCTGCTGCTGCCGGAGCCGGGCGGGACTCGGGGACAGGGAATGGACACGGGGGGACAGCAAAGGCCTGGGGGCTGCAGGGATGTTCGCGCTGGGGTCAGCACCAGCACACAGCTTCAGCCGCAATGAACCTGAGGGAAACGCTGGGGAAAGGCTCCATTTCAGCCTTTCTTTACTCATGGCTGTGAAGGGACCGAAATGAAAGGAGAACAAGCAGGGCCCGACCCCTTCTCCTGTGGGAGGAGCCCATGCCTGAGGGTGTGAGGGGCCTTGAGTTATGAGGGACCATGAAGGAGCATGGAGGTTGTAAGGAAAAGTGAGGGGCTGTGAAAAACTGTGAGAGGTCAAAAGGAGCCATAAGGGCTGTGAGACACCATGAGGGCTGTGAGGGTAAATGAAGAGACATGAAGGCCCATGAGGGGCCATGAGGAGCCAGCAGAGGTTCTGTGGGGCCATGAAGGGCTGTGAGGGGCCATGAGGAGCCTCAGCCCTGGTAGGAGTTGCGTCCCACTGTTCTGGAGAAAAAAGAGAGCCAGAGCCAGGAGACTTGCTCTTTTTTATGTTTTTATTATCAAGCCTGGCTCTGGGGGAGAGCTTGATTGCTCCCTTGGCAACGCGGAGGAGGAGGTACGCACAGCTTCGCTTCACAGCAAAGCTGGGGACTCCCACCCTCCCTCGTGGGCTTTTTCCCCTTGCCAGGGAGTCCGTTTTGCTTCGCTGATCAGGGGTCATCCAGCAATGGGGGACTCCTCCTCAGGTCACGGCAACTAAATAAAGCTGCTTCAGCGGACCCCCCGTACCCCTTGCACTAGTCTAAAGTGCGACTTCAGTCTTGGATTCTACTTTGGTTCCCTGCTTTTCAGAGTCTCTTGTTCTTGAGTAGTTCCCAGAATTCCAGTGTTCATTTTATTTGCATATTCAGATGTTATCTGACGAATGGGAGCAGAGATACAGGTAATAAGGTGAATTCTTACTTAACAAAAAACTAAATAAGGTGATTAATCAATATTAAAACAGGAATGAGGCAAATTCTTTATACAGAACTAGCATTAACAATCTTAATGGAATTACTTAACAGTTAAGTAACTATAACATAGATCATTTGAATAAAACTTGTTTATAACAACTCCTCCCTCTATTTATTTGATGCGAGCTTTAGCTCGCATCAATTTGTTATCTCTTCTTCTTGAAAATAAATTTTTCTACATTTTTGGAACTTTTCATATATTTCTTTGGCATTCTCATGTTCAGGTTCTTGACTCTCTATCACCATCATTTTGGTTTGTTTTTGACTGGTTGCTTTAGGGATCTGCATACTGGCTTGGACCGTGGAGGTAATTGTTCAAATTAGATATGGAATTAGACAGAGTAAAACCATTAAACCGGTGATTGAGCAAATTATCATAAACCCAGCTTTCTTCCACCAATCCCCCTTGAATGACCAAAAACTATTCCACCAGTTGGTGTCCATTAAAGGAGTCCACTCTTGATTTCCCACATAGGCTAGCTTTCTGATTTCTTTTGAGATGTTTTTAATGACTGTGCTTTTATCATCAATTTCTAAACAACATTCAGACGAATTAAATTTACCACAGATTCCTCCTTCATCTGCTAAAAGGTAGTCTACAGCAAGACGTATTTGGTATATTACAGCTCTTGTTTGTGTTAGTTGGTCACTGATGTGGTCTAATGCTAGAGCTGTTCGGTTAGATACCATTTCTAGGACAGCCTGGAGCCTGATGATTCTATTTAACATGTAGATTGGAGTGCGATACCCCCAGGACCCGTCCTGTGCCCATGTAGCTGGTCCATAGGTTTTAATGATTTCTTCTGGGGTCCATATTTTTCCTTTCCATTTTTGGTCCCCAACTGATTTTAGAGTATCTCTTTTCTTTCGTTCGACTTTTCCCAGATTGTCATATACTGGGACTCCTAGGTGTGCTCCTAATCTCTTGGGTAATAGGAAGAAAGCTGGCTTTATGATCCCTATTGTACAGCTTCCCTGACCAATCCCCAGGCAATTTTGTATAAGCAGTATCCCCACAGATCCAGAACAGGTGATTTGGAGCTTCCCAGTAATCTTCCCTAGTTTCAAAAGGCTGTTGCCAAAACCGAGACAGTTCTTTTATTCCCCAAAAAGGATTTATAGCTTTGTCAATACATTCATATAATTCATACCTCTCATTATAGATACATTTTTCTGTGTTCTCAGTTGACCAATACTTGTTAGGCCCTTTGGGAACCCATTTAGCACTTGAGTTTATCACTATTATATACCTTTTACACATTAATTTTCCTACACGGGTTTGATACCTGGTTCCTGTCCTCATGATACATTCTTCCCCAATGATTTTAGATTTGAGATCCCACTTCTCTCTTCCTCTTGTTCTTAGACTTTGTGTATTCTGTTCAGTTTGCTTCCATTTTAGAATTTCTAGAGGGCTTAAACTAATTCCCTCCCAAGGCCATATTTCAGACATTTGTGTACCTCCACATATCCAGCACTCGGTTAAATTTAATTCTCGACTGATTCTTTCTACTAAGTCAATGAACAGGTTTTTTCCTGATGGGATGTCTAGGCTTTTTTCAAATTTTGTTGTCAACACTTTTTCTTTTATTATATCTCTCAATCCTTTGTGATCTGCTTCAAAGCATAACCAAGTATCTCCTATAGGACATTCCCCAAATAGGCGCTGTGCATAACTAGCTGTGTTTTTTGTGGTCCAATAAACTTTTCCATCCTCTTGGCAAGTATTCAACTGGGAGTGGTCAAAGCAGTTTGGGTTCACATTAGTATGGACCCTGAATAAGGATCTGAGATCCTCTCCATCGTACACTGGATGGTAGCAGTTGTACAGGCTTTTGTTTCATAGGTGTGCTTTATGAACATCATCAGTACGATCCCTCCCAAGAGTCCGGTATGGGCCATCCTTCCTGGATCTCTTGCTCCACCCGGCCTTGCCTCTTGGAGTGGAGAGGTCTCCTCAAGAACCCACTTACATGCTTCCACTTCCCTTCCCTATTAATTTAGTTGCTTTTAGAGAATGTTCTGTAGGAGATTTACCCCTTTTTTTTTTTTCAAAAAAACCCTTAACCTCTTTTAATTTTTCTATTACTTAAATTTGTTCAAACTGCTACTTATAGAACTTAAACAACTTTTGAAATTTACATATAAGAAAACTTATACTTTTTAATATATCTTTTACTTAAATTTATTTAAATTGCTTAATTACAAAAACTGACTTAGGTTTACATAAATTAACCCTTATTGTGCTCCCCTCCCCCCTTTTTTGAGTCCATTGATTATGGGAGAGGCAACTGAAAAAAGGTTTTCACAGTCTCTGTTATCTCTTATTTCTTTTTAAAGGTTAATTTCAAGTCTTTCGGGTGTGGGGTTACTGTCCACTCAGTTTCATCTGGTGAGGGTGCTGAACTCAGGTTCTCTCCAGGAGGGGGTACTGGCCCTTTAACTCTGGTGATGGGGGTCCATCCTTTTTCTTTAGTGCACACTGCTGTGTGAGTTGTTAACAGTACTTCGTAGGGACTCTTAAACTTCGGGGTCAGTGGGATATTAGTCCACGTTTTGATCAATACCCAATCTCCAGGATTGATATTATGCACGTTTGCATCCAAAGGGGAAGTTTGAGGAAGATAGCCTTTCTTTCTGAGATTTTCTAGGGTTTGTCCAATGGTTTTTAGATATTTTCTAGTGACTTCCTCTCCTTCCAGGTAGTCTTTAGAACTATAAGGAGATAACAAAAAGGGAAGCCCAAATAACATTTCATATGGTGACACTCCTATATCTGCTCGTGGCTGTGTTCTGATTCGTAATAATGCTAGGGGTAAGCATTTAAGCCAATTTAGTTGAGTTTCTGCTATTAGTTTAGTCAGTACATTTTTAATGGTCTTGTTCATCCTTTCTACTCTGCCTGAGCTTTGGGGATGCCATGGGGTGTGTAACCTCCATTTATCCCTAAGGCTTGTGTTACCTGTTGTAGAATTTGTGCTGTGAAATGTGGCCCTCTATCTGAATCAATATTATTTATCAGCCCATACCGAGGGAGGATATCTTCCTAATATTATTTTTGTTACTACTTCTGCTGTTTCCTTTTTGTAGGGAATGCCTCTACCCAATGGGTAAGGTAATCTATGATCACTAGCAAGTGTTTGTAACCTTGAACAGGGGGCATCTCAGTAAAATCAATTTGCACAGTTCTGGAAGGGCCTTAAGGCTAACTCCCTCCCTCCAGGCTCAGTCTTCCTCATAACTTTTTGATTTATTTTCTGACATATTATACATCCTTGAGTAACTGCTTTTGCTAATTCGTGTACTCCAATACATAGGTTTTCCCTTAGGAAATAGGTCACATAACCCCTGGGTTCCCCAGTGGGTTAAATTATGTATTTCTGTAAGTATTTTTCGGGCTAGGGCTTTATTCAAGAATTTCCAGTCTGTCAGCTAGTTAACCACACTCCATGTTCCCCCTGGTGTAATCCTAATTCCTTTTATTGCTTTCTGCTCTTTTTCACTAAACACCTGCTCTATCTCTTCTCTTTTCTTTTCTTGGTATTTTCTCCAATTTGAGGATTTTTACTGGTTCTCCTGGTTCTAAAGCTGCCTTCTCTGGCTGTTTATCAGCTAACTGGTTTCCCCTTATCTCGGGCATATTTCCCTTTTGATGCTCCTTTTATGTGGACTACTGCAATTTCTACTGGTTTTTGTAAAGATTTTAACTACTGACTTTATTAATTCTGTGTGTATTAAGTCTTTCCCTTTTGAATTTCAAATATCCCCGTCCTTCCCAAATTTTCCCAAATGTGTGCACGATACCAAATGCATATCTAGAGTCTGTGTAAATGGTCCCTCGGTCATCTTTAAGTAAGTCTAGCCCTCTCTTTAGTGCATATATTTCACAGCACTGCGCTGACCAATTACTTGGTAACTTTCCCTTTTCTAAGGTTTCCATTTTCTCTCCCTCAATCACAGAGTATCTGAATGTTCTTTTCCCTTCCACCACTCGGGATGACCCATCTGTGAACAATACTCTCCCATGTGGAAGGGATGTGTCTTCTAAATCTTCTCTCACTTTTGTCTGCATATCAATGAGTTCTAGGCAATGGTGTTCTATCTCTTCGGTGGGCTCGCCAGAGAGAAATTGGGCTGGATTTAAGCTTTTTGATGTTGTTAGTTCTAGGTTATCTGTATTTATTAGTATAATTTCATATTTTAGGATTCTAGAATCTGTGAGCCACTTTTGAGCTCTCTGGCTTAAAATTGTTTTCAAATCATGTGGAGTATGTATCTTTATCTTTCCCTGTAATGTTAACTTTTGAGCCTCTTCTATCAAAATAGCTGCAGCTGCGAACTGCTTGGAGGCAAGCTGGCCATCCCCTAGCCACTGGATCTAATAGTTTTAATAGAAATGCTACAGGTTTTCGGTATCCTCCCCATTCTTGGGTTAAAACTCCATATGCTATCCCTTCCTCGGTGTTTACAAACAAATCAAACTCCTTTTTAAGATCTGGTAAGCTTAAAACTGGTGCTGAGGATAATTTCTCTTTTAGATCTTGTAGCTGCTTCTCATCACTCTCTGTCCAATTCATTGGTTCCTGGTCTATTAATTTATCATAAAGAAATTTGACCCCTTGAGTGTACTATCTATCCAGTGCTTGCAGTATCCGAACAGGCCTAGAAGTTTCCTTATGTCTCTCTTAGTTTTTGGAGGTGATATAGATACTATTCCTGAAATTCTTGCAGGGCTTAACCTTTTACTCCCCTTTCCAATTATGTGTCCTAAATAAGTGACTTCAGTTTCTACAAACTGTAGTTTACCTTTGAGATACTTTTAACCCCTTTTCTCCAAAAAAGTTTAGAAGTTGCATACTTACATCTTTTAACTTCTTTCTCTGTCTCCCCTGATATTAATAAATCATCCACATATTGCAAAATTTGGACTCCTTCTTTGGGACTAAACTGTTCTAATAATGTCTCTAGGGCCTGTCCGAAGATATTTGGTGATTCCGTATATCCCTGCGGTAACCGCAGTCCACCTTAGCTGTTGTTTTCTTCCCCTGTCTGGATGTTCCCATTCAAAGGCGAAACCAATCCCTACACTCTTCTGCTAGGGGACATGCCCAAAAGCATCCTTTAAGTCTATCACTGTGAACCAGGTATGCTCTCTTGGAATTTTACTCAGCAAGGTATAGGGGTTAGGTACTACTGGGTGTCGAGCAATAGTTCTTTTATTTATTTCTCTCAAATCCTGGACTAATCTAAACTTTCCTTCATCTTTCTTTATGGCCAATATAGGGGTGTTATGAGGGGACATACAGGGTTCTAGGATATTTCTCTTTTAAAAGATGCTCAATTACTGAAGCTAGCCCTTTCTTTCCTTCTGGTGACATTGGGTATTGCTTGACTCTGATGGCAGGGGTATCTTTTTTGCATTTCTATCTTAATGGGAGGGATATCTAAACACCCATACTTTTCCCTCTGTAGCCCACACTTCTGGATTTATCTCTTGTATATCCCCTTGGGTCAGTTTCATGATATGCACAACCATTTTTCCATCTTTTGGGATAACTCCTACTCCGAGCTGCACTTGTAAGTCTCTGCCTAGTAAATTGGTTTCTGTATGTGGTAAATAAAGAAAATCAGCTACACAATACTTTGAGTTCCCTTTATCTCTACTCCTTCAATTATTAATGCTCGAAAGGGCCTCCCTTCAGCCCCTAACACTTCACAAGTTTTTGTCCCACTTGTTACCCCTGTTGGTAATTTCCTTAAACTGACCTATCAGCTCCTGTGTCTACTAAGAATTCATATTCTTCACTTTGGGGCCCCACATTCAAAGTTTACTAGAGGCTCATCTTGTTGTTCCATTGGGTCCCCTATTTTATAGAGCCTCTGACACCTCCTAATTCTCCCCTTTCAGCACCCTCTCCAGGGCATCTTGCTCCCTTGCAATAGCTTCATCAAGGGATAATTTTCTTACAGTCCCTTTTTAAATGCCCTATTTCACCACAGTAATAACAAGTTCTATTCTCTCCTGGGTTACTTCTTTTTAAATTTACCCACGGTGGTACTATGGGTGACTTTGGTCTTTAAATGAGGGTCTTGGTCCTCCCTCACTAGATTTCAAGAGGAGTTTCTCTGGTTTTCTGCTACTCCAGTACTTTCTCTTGCTACAGCTACCATAATGCGAGCCTTGGCTCTAGCTTTTTCTTCTTCTCTCCTCAAGTAAACTTTTAAGGCTTCTTTTAATAATTCATTAATACTTTTCTCCTGCCAATCTTCAATTTTTTTCTAATTTTCTCCATATATCTGGCCATGACTGTGTTACAAACGGAACTTTTAGAATCACTTGTCCCTCAGGACTATCAGGGTCTATGCTTGAATATAATTGAAAATTTCTTTTTAATGATTTAGCCAAGTGGCAGGAGTCTCATCTTTTTCTTGGGACCCATCAAAAGCTAATTTAGTATTATTCCCTCTGGGGACAGATTCTCTTATGCCTCTTACTATCAAGGACCTATAGTCTCTCATATTTTGTCTTTCTTCTTCTCGATTTGGATCCCACCCCGGGTCAGCTATCGGTAATTTATGATCTCCAGGTGGTCTTAACCTATTTTCCCTTTCCCAGATTCTGATACTTGCTGTTCTGATCATTCGTATTTCCTCAGGGGAGAACAAGATGTTTAATATAGAATTTAACTCTCCCCATGTATAAACATTGGGTCCAAGGAATTGGTCTACCTGTGTGGCAATACCTATGGGATCTTCAACTAAATTTCCTGGCTCTTTCTTAAATCCTCTTACCTCAGAGGCTGTTAATGGGGCATTTACAAATCCTACCCCTCCAATCACTCCTCCCATAGGCACTTCCCTGAGGGGAAAAAGTCTTTCTGGCTTTAAGGCTTTTGACCTGGTGTTACAATAGGGTCCTTCACTTACATTATCAACTGATAACACTGTCTGGGTTAGGAATGCCTGGGGATTTCCAGGAGAATGGGATGACTCATGAGAGTCTGTAGGGGTTTTGGTTAATCTCCCAATTAGGGGGTGGCAGGGAATTACTGTAGGTGAGGGGGAGGTAGTAAAATCTGTAGGAGGAGAAGCAGAGGATGGTACTGTGGGAGGAAGGGGGGCTAGGAAGAGGTTATATTTTGGGAAACTGAAGGGGTTATAACTGGGGCTAAAGAACTTTGACTATTGGAAGGAGGTGGCAGAGGGGCTGTGGGAGAGTAGGGGGAGAAGGTACTAAGGATTGAGGAGGAGGGGTGTTAAGGAGGGGTGATGATGGAACCACTGGGGGAAGAGGAAGAGAGGGTTCTGAAGGAGTTTGAGTTTGACTCGGGGAAGTTAGTAGGGGAACTGGGACAGGATTTTGAGGGACTTGGGGCACTTCTGGGTAAACTGGAGGGGGTAAATGGTTGAGAGGGTCCCATCTTTGATTAGTTTCTTTTCTTTCCTCTTTCTCTTCCTTTCTTTCACACTTTTCTTTTTCTTTTAATTTGCAGACTTTTATATTCTCTTACTTGTGGCTCTTTTTTGCCAACAAGCAGCATAGGCTAACTGATTTACGTCTGGATCTTCCTGAGTTCTTAGGTACTGATTTAACTGATAGCACATCCACTCATCATGTGTTCCAAACCATGGCCACTCTCCTGGTAATTTTAATTTTGGCCAGACTTCTGTGCAATAAAACACCATTTTAACCTGATCTAGTCCTTTCGTGGCTTCTAAAGAATCCCATTTAGCTGAAAGTTGTTCTAAGGGACTACCAGGTGGAATACTCTTCACTTGTTATTTTCCTTTTGGGATTTCTTCTTCTTACTAGTACATTGTCCCATTTTCTTCTAAACTGAAATAAATATCAAAGGTGCCCTCTACTGACAGGCAACACAGGTTTTAAGCAAAAAAAATTCTTCGGCTTTTCTCACTCTGCTTCAAATCTCTTGACTTAATTCTTGAACACTTCAACATAAAACTCCTAAACTTTATGCTTTTCTACTCTTTCCTACACTTTTGCTTTCATTTAGGGAACAAACTCTCTCTTTCTACTCACTTTCCCCAACCTTCTTCACTTTCTTGGACACTCACACTTTACTTACACTAGGGGCTCAGACTCTCTTCTGACCCCTTTGAGGTGGGTCCTAATGACCTCACCTCCTATGTACCCCCGCACCTTGCCTCACCCCTGAGACTCTGGACACGCTTTGCGGCGCACGACAGGGTCCCTAGTACTGGCATCCCCTTCCGGGCCTCAGGGCCTTCCCGCGCCTTAGCCCCCGCCGGGCCGGACACCTTCAGTCCGAACCCGGACTAGACTGCCCTGTCACTAGTACCGTTCCCCTCTTCACTTTTTGAAACGGAGGTAAGAGGTCAAGACTCCGCACGGGTTACCTGGGGGGGTATCCCTTCCTTGTTTCCAAGGATCAACCCGAGCAGGGCCCGACTCCTTTGCCTTCCACCAGGACTGGCTTGACTACTTCTCCCCGATGAAGCAGCCTCGGCAAGAGGGATGAGTGTGTGTGTGCAGGATGCCCGCCTTGCCTCCAAGCTGACTCCCCACCCCGGTGTCCTCGGGCTATGGGTTTACGGCCTCCTCCCTGAGACCGCGGCAGCACACCCTCTCCGGTGCGTCTGGCTCAGTCCTGGGAAGCAGGGACTCTCATGAGCTCTCGGCACCCGCAGTGTCTGGGGACACCCCGTCAACCCTGGTACGGTTTTCCCACCCCTCCAGGGACTCTAAACCTACCTAGGCTACTCTAGCATTTATGGGGGGACCTGCCCCTAATGCGTGCCACTCACACTCTATTTTCCCCTGCACGCCCAGGGGAGGGGCTCTTTCTGCCCCTAAGGAGACGCCTCACTCACTACTTTCTTTCGCTTTCCCCTTTTCCTGGATGGCCCCCTCGCGGGGGTCCGAAACCGTGGTACCGAGGGGTCCACACTCGTTTCCAGGGGTCCGAGCTGCCGGCCCCCGACTCTCTCACACTCCCACTCGCACGTCTCCTTTACCCGCCGCCGGAATGCTCACCCTCCGGCGCTCCTCCTCGTTGCTGGTCCCAGGCTGCTCCCGCTTCACCAGCTGTCCCGGAGGTCCGAAGAGCGAGCGGCCGTCCCGTCTTCGGTCCTTCTTCAGGCGTGGCCAGATCCCGTGGACGAGCCCCCAAAATTGTTCTGGAAAAAAAAGAGAGAGTCAGAGACTTGCTCTTTTTGTGTGTTGCTTTATTATCAAGCTTGGCCTTGGGGGAGAGCTTGCTTGCTCCCTTGGCAACGCAGAGGAGGTACACACAGCTTCGCTTCACAGCAAAGCTGGGGACTCCCACCCCCCCTCACGGGCTTTTTCCCCTTGCCGGGGAGTCCGTTTCGCTTCACTGATCAGGGGTCATCCAGCGATGGGGGACTCCTCCTCAGGTCACGGCGACTAAATAGAGCTGCTTCGGCAGACCCCCGTACCTTTTGCACTAGTCTAAAGTGCGACTTCAGTCCTGAATTTTACTTTGGTTTTCTGCTTTTTAGAGTCTCTTGTTCTTGAGTTGTTCCCAGAATTCCAGTGTTATTTTTATTTGCATATTCAGACACTATCCGGCGAATGGGAGCAGAGATACAGGTAATAAGGTGAATTCTTAATTAACAAACAAGTAAATAAGGTGATAAATCAATATTAAAGCAGGAATAAGGCAAATTCTTTATACAGAACTAGCATTAACAATCTTAATGAAATTACTTAACAATTAAGTAACTAAAACATAGATTATTCAAATAGAACTTATTTATAACACTGTCACCTGCTGTGGCTGGGCATGAACAGAGCTCCTGCACTTGCATTTCCAGCTGCTGTGCAACCAAAGCTGAGGTATGTGTGGCTGCCTGAATATGGCATATGAGCCTGGAATATGAGCCTCTCTCGAGGGGGAAATCTCCCCCTCCTGTGCCAGCCCGTGCCAATGCTGCCATTCTCTGCTGCTGCTGGGGCACTCGGGGCTCTGGCTGAGCAGGAAAGGTGACCCTGAGCCAGGAGCTTTCCTTGGCTGCAGCAAAGCCTTGGCACACAAAGACCTTCCTGGTGCTGTGCCCTGGGCCAGGAGGGATTGTGCCACCAGGGCTGAGCCTAAATTTCTTCTCCCAGGCAGCTTTAGGACACAGAGCATGGAGAAGGCAGAGCTGACTCTCAGCTTTCCACAGTCCTCCAGAAGGATTCTGTATGGGAAGCAGCCTGAGAACAGGGTTTACGTGTGAGAGTAGGGGATTCAGAGCCCTTTTCTCCCCTGTGGGCTGGGGGTCTGCATTTCCAATGGCCCCGCAGCTGCCAAAAGGGCCTTTTTTGCTCACCTGAGAACAGTTTTGCTGAAGGCCTGTCCTAAACCTGCTTTTCCTGCAAATGTGCCCAATGAATCCTCATTTTTTGCAGCCCATGTCTTGTGTGCCTGCAAGTGTGAGAACTGAGGGATGGAACAGCTCTGCTGGGAGGAACTTCTCTTTTTCTTGTTTGTTTTTCTTTTGGTTTTTTTTTCTTTGTTTGTTTTGGTTGGTTTGGTTTATTTTCCTGTTCTTTTGTTTTGATTGGTTTTGTTGATTTGGAGGATACCTCTTTTATTTTAGGTTTTGTGGGGGTTTTTTCCTTTTTTTTTTTTTTTTATTTGTTTGGGTGGGTGGTTTTTTTTGTTCTGGTTCTTTTTTGTGGTGGTGGGAGTTTTGGTTTTGTATGGGGTTTTTTGTTTTCTTTTTTTTTTTTTTTTTTTTTAATTAACTCCCTCTGTCAGCTCTGAGCAGAGCCTCTGTACCTCTATGTGCCACTCTTGCCTGTGGCACTGTGGAGGTGGCCAGGGGGACCTTCCCGAGCTGTGTGCACAGGAATGCACATCAGCCCAGGCCGGGGGTGCTCAGTGCCCGGTCAGTTTTGCTGTCTGGCTGTGGCTCTGGACGCTTCCCTTGGAGCGTCTCCAGGCAGGGAACGCTTGGAG
>NW_026690325.1:11318-46903 GCF_015227805.2 Hirundo rustica | reverse complement strand
TGAAGGACACTCTTAAGAAAAGTTTATCTTCATTATGATTTTATATTTACAAGTCTAACAAGAAAGTGTATCAACTAAAGTTAAGGTAGTGGGAAATCAGGTGTTCATTTTGCTGTGTCTGCTTGTTATAATCTGTGAATTGAGTGTTCTGAACTGAGTTTCACTAATTTTCTAAAATGGGCAAATGGGAGGACTTTTACTGAAGAAGGATCTTGAGGCTACTGTAGAAAATTTGCAGAGAGAGAAATGAAAATGCTCTCCAAATCAGAGAAGTCTGAGGTAGGGCAATAGTAGCATGTTTTTATAAATAGTGAAGTTACACATTGTAACTTGTATCCAAGTACATAAGAAATAGCACACAGAGCAGGGTGTGAACACCCTGAACTGCTCTGCTCGTAACAGTGACAGCAGGAGATCCTCTATCCTCCTGTACCGAGGAGCCTGACTGTTGCCCCTTGCACTCCTACAGTAGCTGTACTAAAGATGAAGACACAGCCCTGCTGATTGCCTTTCTCTTCTGTTGTATAGAACTGGAATTCTCTGATGTTTATTTAGTCTTTTTTTTATTTAGATGAATGTAAAAGCTTATGAAGTCTGAAGTAATTTTAAATTTTATTTAAAATCATGTCCAAGGAATCTAATTTCAGTAGTTTTGCAGACTAGGTAATTAAATTCACAGCAGGGGGACATGTACAGCACTGGTGTCAGAATTCCCTATCTCACACCACTTCCGTATTCCACCAGAGATATATAAAGATACAGTCTGGATAATCCATGCCACGGATGTTTGGTTCTTCTGAAAGCCTTGTGCTGTTAGTTCATGTCTGATAATCTCCATGAGTTGTAGTTTACACATGTATACTCAAAACTCTTCCTTCTCCTTTTGCAGAAAGAAATCCATGATTTGAAAGTACAGCTGACTAGTACAGCTGAAAAGGAACAAGATTATTTAACCCATCTTTTAACTCTGAAAACAGATCTTGAACAAAAAGCGTATGACCATTTTGAAAATACAGTACTTAATATTTTTTGCTTTAATACACATTTTAATACACTTTAATACATAGTGAAATTAATGATGTTTGTTTTTTAATGAGAATTTTGAACCACACAGAACGATATTAATTATATACTTACATTTGTAAATTACATTTTTTCTATTTGTATGTATTCTGTGGAATATGTAGTTGTTCCATATCTCTTTGGCTTAGTTAACGAGAAAGTTTTCTCAACTCATTGTTAATCCTGCTTTGAACTACATCATCTTTACTAATTATATTTATATATAAAAGTTGACTCTGGTTTTCTTTCCTTCTTCTGTCACCTTTTTATTTCACTGTGACTTTGCTGCAAAGCTTATATTTGTAGATAGAGGCCTGGACTTTTTCAGCATAGAGTAACACTTGATAATGGGTATATTTAACTTAATAGGAGATTTTAAAATGCATCTTATTCCTCTTGGCCATTTGTTTTAAATTAGGTTAAAGAATGAACAACTAACAGTACATCTCAATAAGCTTTCACTAGAGAAAGAACAAATAGAACAAGAGAAAAATAGTGTGGCTGCAGAACTCAAGAAACTGCAAGAAAAACAAGAGGCAAGTTGTAAACTCCCAGCTTTTTTTAAAGGGCAATACTCCATTTTACAAATCAGATGATAAGCTGCAACATGACATGGTTCTGTAGAGTATCTGAGCTGTTTTTTGTGTTTGAATTGGAAAGGGAGTGTATTTACACTCGTGAATAAGGCAGGTCAGTGTGTTTGGGATGTGTTTGAATTTTTTAAGAAGTCACTTTGAATTTTAGTTCTTTGCTGATGTGGGTCTTTCTTTAGGATAGTAACAAAAAAGAAGAAAATACAAAGCAGTTAGTTGAAAACCTAGAAGAGACAAATGGCCAGCTAAGGCAAGTAAAAACAAAGTATCTGATGTTGTTAAATGAAGTAGACTCAAATAATTGTGTTCATATGCTCCATTCTGGGATTTTTTTGATTGATGTTTTTCTAGATTGTATAGCTAAACAGAAACTATTCAGTATTGCTGTTGTCCAAGTAGAAATTTTCTCAGATTAGAAATACCTATTGCTACAGGAGCAGTGTTTGCTGTCATTTTGTATTACATAGGAGGTGTCCTGTTTTGCATTAGACATCTTAGGTGTGAAGGAAATGAAAATGGAAGTTCAAGGCTATGGATTAAATGGGACAAGGCAGAACTGGAT
The DNA here is from genome assembly GCF_015227805.2 of Hirundo rustica. Taxonomy (NCBI): domain Eukaryota; kingdom Metazoa; phylum Chordata; class Aves; order Passeriformes; family Hirundinidae; genus Hirundo; species Hirundo rustica. The sequence continues at coordinate 44,686 of NW_026690325.1, read as the reverse complement.
AAGGATTACTCTCTGCAGGAGTCTCTGTACCATCAATTCAATAGACAGGCCCTCTCCCATGTTTCATAGCTGCATTAAAATATTCCAGGTTAGGATGTATTTTCCTTAGGTTAGGTGGAACATCTTTTCCCATTTAAAAAAAGTATAGATGGTTCACATATTAACTTACTAGGCATGTTGCTTCATTTTAAGAACATTTTCATTGAGCAGCTTATGAACTTCCCATCAACATTAGCAGCTCTTTTTAGGAAATAAAATATGGGTTTATTAGCAGCACTGAAAAGAAGTTAAAGGTAATAAGTAAATATTTACTAATGCTTGTTAATTTGGCCCTTAGAAACGAACTGGAGTCTTTGAAGGAGAAAATGGCAAAGACAAGTGAAGAGATTAAAAGTAAACTGGATGTAAAAGAAGAAAACGTATGTCACATCATATGTTATGAAAATATGTAACCTGTAGGACAGAATCTAAATGTAAAATGTTTGTTGGGATTTCTTCTGCAAAGCTCTGCCTGGAGGATGTGATCTCTGACAGATGCTTTCTTCTTTCACAGCTGCTGCTAATTGTGACAGTCCACAGGTTGAGCACTATTATTTTATGACATAAACACAATTATTGGGATGTTTACTCTTTGCTTGGAAGTTTATATTAAAATTTGGTTTATTTCAGGCAAACAGAAAACCTGCTTTTCTGGGTTTTTTAATATACCCACTGAGTGACAGATGGGCTCTGGATTAGCTTTTTATATGTAATGTGAGTTTTAGCTTAAATTCAAATATTTTTACTTTCTTTCTATAGTTTCAAAGCAACCTGGGGTTTTAGCACTGGAAAGGATTTCAAAATTTTATTGTAAAAGTCAAAGATTTACAATTGTAATTTTAGGTTGAGAATATCTTTCTTAATTCTATAACCACTAAGGAACTGGTTCATTGCTATTAATTAACATCTTGTAGTACTTTATGGCTAAAACTCCGATCATTCTAACATGTCTTGTGTTTCAGTCCCATTGGAATAAACCAGACTGGTGCAAGTGTATGTTTGAGAACGCTGACAGGAATTGCTAACACAGGGAGTCATCTTTAGGACTTACTAATTCATGTTTGAAATATCTCATTCAGATGAAAAATTTAAAGAAACAGGTGGAAAATAAAACTAATTGCATCGAAGAGTTGCAGCAGGAGGTGTGTAGAGATTTTAAAAGTCACAAATACATAAACACATGGTATTTTGGGATGACTTTTCAGCCGTTTTTGTCTGCTGGGATATATTTAGATACAACTATGCAATTTAACAATTTTCCTTTCTTATCCTAACACTGGGCAAATTAAGGAGTCATCTTTGGAATCACTTGATTTGTTATATTAGCCTTAATTTGAAAAAAGCAATTACAAACCCAGTATCTTTAATAAACTTCTACTTTTTTCATTTAGTACACAGTATTATTCATGTACTTGCAACAAGGACCTATCTCAGTTACCACTAGGAAATAAGAACTCTGCACTAGCACAAATTGTAGTAACTTCACTGTAAAAATAGGTAACTTGTGTTTTTTGTCATGACATCTTCACGCCTTCTATCAGCAGCATTTTAGCTTTAATTACCATTCTGCACCTCATTGGTTATTCCCTGTTATTGCTCAGGAGGAACCTTTCTTAAGGTCATGAAGAAACAGTATTATCACAGTAATTATTTGAACATTCTTTTGTTTGGAGAATTGTTCTGGAACCTGAACTGCACAATGGAGAGTTATTTGCTTGATGAAAGCTGGAATTTTGAAGATTCTGACATTTCTGACACAGTTAAACCATTACATGATTGTATTAATTTATTAAGGTATGGTGATTGTTTTGTTTTATTTCAACAGAATAAGGTGCTGAAAAAGAAAGCAGAAAAAAACAGTCTTTATGAAGGGAAGGTAGGTTTAAATAACATGATGTAGAAGATGAGGTGAGTGTTTTTAAGTCCTAGTGTAACTAATGATAATATTTGTTAAATACATTCTGAAATGGCTTATGGATCTCAGATATAGATTTTGCAGGAATGAGCTCATAGTTTTTAGAAGATGCTTCCATTTTTAATCATTGGGCACTGACTATTGGACATTTAAAAGAGATGGACTTCACATCACAATTAATTATGTTTCTAATCAGTTCCTTTCTTTTTTTCTTCTTTTGTTGATAATGGACTCAACAAGGTTCAGTAAACTCATAGTAACAGGAAAGCATTTAAAAGACATATGTGTATTACTCTCTTTAGGCTGTTCTTTAAATGTATTCTGCAGGTGCAATCCCTCTGATGGGAATATTGTGTCCAGCTTTGGGTACTGTACCTGAAGAAGTGGACTTTCTTGAGGATATTCATATGAGAAATTTAAAAGGAAAAGCTGCAAACAAAATGCACAGCTGGGAGGAAAATATACCATAAAATCTGTGAAAATCTTATATAGATTTACAAGAGAGGGGGAAAAAAAAAAAAAATCTCCGTGTGTATTTTGGTTTTTTTCCAAGGAATTCCCAGCATTTAGGGTGACTGCTTAGGGCACTCTTCCCCATTGTGCTGTTGCCATTGTTTCTTTGAGTATTTCCTAACTCACTTTGGGGCAAGGTTCAATTCTTTATTAAAAAAATGCTGAACTTTTAAATAGAAAACACTTTAATCACAAACCTGAAAAGTAACAGTGTGTTTCTAGTCAAAAATAAGAGGTGAAAAAAATCATTAACATATTAATTCCTAAATAAATAACAGCAGCAATTCTGCATTCTCAAAAGGTGAATAAATTGCAGTTAGAGATAGAAAATATGAACAAGCAACAAAAGGAAGCAGTTGACATCTATCAAAAAGACATAGAAACAAGAAAAGTGAATGAAAATAAACTTCATGAAGAGGTGAGAGGTGTTAATGTTTACTGCAATTTAATTTTTAAGTGTTTTTATGAAGCTCTATTGACCAGAGTCCTTGCTCTTATATTTCAGTCTTAATAACATAAAAGCCTGTGAGCAAAGCTATAATACATTAGGTGCTTAAGTTGCAGTATTTGAATGTCTTTGGAAATAAGAACCCAGTTAAAAATTCTTCCTTTCAAGATATAGTTAAAGGAAATTCTATCCTTGGTATAAAGTCAGCATAGGTAAAATATATAACTTCTCCCATATTAGTATTTTTCTGCCCACACATTTCTTAATGGTAATGCTAAGAAATGTTAGGGCAGAATGCATGAAATGGCCTTTTGGTTTGAAGTGAACTGGCTTGCCATGGAATGTACCTTTAATCTTGCCCATTTTAACAATCTGCATAAAAAAATGTCAGATTTGAAAAGGATCTTAAAAGCAAACGAATTCCAAGTGGAACTACATACTTTGCACCCACAAAGGGAAAAAGAAATTAAACTAAGATTTTAAAAAAATGTATTGCTATGTTTATGAATGAAATGTAATTTATTACTAACAGGTAGAAAAGATGAAGCTGCTTTATGATGAAGCAACAATGATACAGAGAGAAAGTGATATCCGATGTCAGCATAAGATAACTGAAATGGCGGCACAGATGAAAAAGCACAAAGTAAGAGGTTTTACAGATTGCTGTGATTTGTAATGTGTTGACACCATGTAAATAACCTTTCCAAACCAGAAAAAGGTCTGAATCTGGGGAAAGGAAGCTGAACACATGCTTGTCTTTTCATCACCTAAAATCAAATTACTTAGAAGATTTTGAAAACCTGCCTATGGGCAGATAAAATTCATTTATCTAAACTTCTAGGATTTTTTTTATTTTTTATTCAGGCTTCCTTTGATACCATCTGAATGCAGAATTTTTCAGTTTGGCCTCTTTTTCTGAGGAGATTACTTAGTGACTGTCAGAAGTTTAGCTTGACACATTTTAGTTTACTTTTCTATTACTCTCTTGTGCAGTATCTTTAGCACATACCATTAATAAAAATAGCTGGCTCTTAGGTGCTGAACACATATTGCTGCATAGAAATAAAGCACTCTCTGCCATTCCACAAAGTAATACTGCATCAAGCATTTTCTGTTTTACAGTTTCTGCAGAAGCATCAGTGTTTGTTCCTGGTGCTTTCTGAATCTTCTGAAGAGCCTGTTTTGAAAAAATGACTGATGCTTTAAGACTGGGTAGATCTATAACTGCAACATTTAGTCACATGTTTTGAGGGTTTGTTTTGTTTTGTTTTGTTTTTCTTTTTTTTTTTTTAACACAGAATGAATATGATAAAATGGTTGAAGAAAAAGATGCAGAGTTAAAAATATATAAAATTAGACAACAAAAGAAGTTATCATCAGAAAGAGCACTGGTAAGGAGTACTTTCCAATGTTAAATAATTCAGTGAAGGAACTGATGTCTTCGTGTAGTAGTTTTATACTGGCTAAGAGCCAGGCATGCATTAAAAAAAAACATTCACTCAGTTTTCTCTGCTATAGTTGAGCAGAGGAGAGGGAAGAAAGATTGATGGGCTCATGAGCTGAGATAACAATTAGGAGAAAATTACTTTAAGGGTAAAACAGGTTAAAACTTAAATAGTAACGAGAAGATTGGTGGGGTGTGGGAGATTAGGGACAGGCGGTCAGAAGATATCGCGTTGTACGGGCAGACAGAACCCCTCCCTCAACACTTAGTTGTTTAGTGTCCTTGATAAGGTAAGCAACACGTAGTTTGTAACGTAAGCAGACGGAAGTGATGTAGCAAACAGAGGTTTTATAACTCCATGTAATCAGTTAATAAACGCCATTTGCCATCCACCACATTGGTGTCTGTGAGCTAATGGACCAAGCAGCCTGGCTGTGGCTGCTGTGCCGTTCCTGAACCAGGTCGCTACGCCTCAGCGGAGGCAGCAAGTGGTGCCGAAACCCCGGGACATCGCCTGGGAGAATGGGAATCACCTGGACGGGTGAACGACGGCCGAGCGGCTGGACGAGCTCGGCGAGGGGGACGCCCCAGGACCCGCAAGAAGGATGGAAGCTCTCGTGAAGGTTGTATCTCAGATTCATAAGCAGTGGGGGATTGATTGTAAAGCAAAAGATTTTACCCTCACAGTGACGAGGCTTTTGCAACTTGGGGTCATCGATCGACCGGTGGACATTCTCCACCCAGATATATGGGATCAATGTACAAAAGCTCTGGCCGAGGAGACAATGTCTTCTGGCTCAGGGAAAAATCTTAAATCATGGGGAAAAGTTGTGCAGGCTTTGCAAAAGGCTCTGCAAGAGCAGGAGACCTGAAAAAGCTGCCCAAAATTGTTTAAAAGGTACCCCACAGTTAGGTGTGGGGGCTGCTACTCAAACTTTTACAGAGAATTGTCGGAGCGTAAAAGAATGCGATCTGAAGGTCAACGACAATTTTCAGGCTGTTGATAAGGTTAATTCTGCCAAGTGCAGAGACTTGGAGGAGCAAAAGCTCCCTCCAAAGCCCTCAAGCCCAGGGTTACCTGCTGAGAAAAAGACAGGCACAATTATTTTGGGACGGTTTAGCTGAGGAAGCCAGAAATGCTGCCAAAAATTCTGCTGCTGAATTACTGTTAGAAAATGCTGGGGAGAGACCCCCACCCTATGCAGCACAAGTTTGCGCTGAATCCCTGGGGGAGGGCAGGAATGCAGTTGGACTGAACAAGGAATGTTTGTTAGATAACGGGCAGGCAGAAAACAAAGAAGGTCTTTTAGATAGCGCACACGTTGCCAGTGAAAACAAAGAAAGTTTGATAACGTGGACATGTGCAAGTGGGAGAAAGGGGGGAACCTTAAAGGGGGAATTAAAGCTAATCAGAATGCTTGCCAAAAAGCACATTCTTTTAAGGAACACAGTTTTAAGGGGAGAAGCTCCCACAGCAGGAGGCAGGTGGAGCCCAGAAGGAAGGAGCGGCCCAGCCCTGAGAGAAAGGGGTGGATTTGGAGCCCAACCAAAAGGTTCCAGAGCCCGGAAGCAGACAGTCAGTCAACTTCCAACTCTGAATCAGACTCCAGCTCAGATAACTGTGGCAGCCGGTCGTCTGCAGCCAACTCTGGCTCCAGCTCCTACAAAGAGGAAGTAACAGTATATAAAATCAGTAACAACAATGTTTCTACTCAGGTTGAGGGGAAGTCAGAAAAAGAAGAACTCCTCTCACAGACTGGAAGAAAAAAAAAATGGCATGCGCCGATTGGGGTCCATCAGCCACACTGGCTTTTCCAGTCTGAGTGGGGGGAGCAGGTGGAAACCAGAGAACATACTCACTGGTAAATCCTAAGGATGTACAGCAATTGTTAAAGCAATCACTGACAGAGGGATCAATTCAGCAATGGTTTCTACTCTCATTGATAGTGTTTTTGGAGGGGATGACATGCTCCCATTTGACATAAAGCAAACCTGCAGATTGATTTTTGATGGGGCAGGGATGATAGTTTTTAAACAAGAGTGGGAGGACAATTGTGCAAAGCAACTAGCTCTGGTCACTGGTGCAGATCATCCTCTATACGGCTCCAGCCTGCAGTGGCTCATGGGCACAGACCCAACCATGATCACCCCCCAGGCACAAGCCGAGGGCCTACGGGCCCACAAGGTCATGACAACTACCCGTGCTGCCAGAGAAGCTATTCGCTCTGCTTCCATGGTCATTGCTAAACCGTCACCATGGTCCAAAATAAAGCAAAGTGAGTGTGAAAGTTTTACACAATTCGTAGATCGGCTCCAGGCAGCACTCGACTCCTCAGCTTTGCCCTCAGAGGCAAAGGGTCCTGTGTTAGCAGAGTGCTTGCGCCAACAATGCAATTCAGCCACAAGGTCATTTTACAGTCATTACCACCTGGGTCCAACCTCGCAGACATGATCAGGCATGTTGCAAAAGAGGAACATTTTTCCCCAATCCAGGCAGCCGTCCGTACCGCAATAACTAGTGTAATGGCATGCTTTAAGTGCAGCCAGGCAGGCCACGTTGCAATGGACTGCCCCCAGTTGAGGCACCCTTCAACACCGGTCCCCCCACGCCAGTCGTGACCTAGGGGGCCATGCTGGCTGTGTGGAAAGAAGGGGCATTTTGCCAAAGAATGTATGTCTAAGAACTGGGGAAACGGGAGGGGGAGAGGGCAACAGGGCCACACGCAGCTCTCTCCCACTTGGGACGTGAAGCGGCCCAGCTATGCAAACCCAAAATTGGGCAAGGCACTCCCAAACCCTTTTCCCCCACGAGAAGCTACCAACTTTATGGCACAACCAGTGACCCAGCTGTATCTGTCCCTGTCCCAGAAACAGCAAAGACCACCCCCTGGGGACAAGACCCCTGGGTGGCCTTGGCAGTGAAGTGTGACAACCCACCAGTAATATGGGGGATCTGTACTTGCTATGATGTTTTAGACGACATTGCCATCAGTGTCCCCTTTCTGATTGATACCAGAGGAGATGTTACTATGGTTTCTGAGACATATTGGCCCCCCCATTGGAAATCAGAAGACACACCCATGGTAGGTGGGGTCGGGGGATTGAGCCGAGCTTGGAAGAGTGCCCAATTAATAGCAATTACACTCCACACTGAAAAAGGACCAGAAAAAAACATCACCCTTTTTCCATATGTCATGTCAGGAGCCCCACACTTGCTAGGGGGAGACGCATTAGCCCTTTTAAAAGCCAGGGTGACAAATTTACCATAAGGGCCACTGCAGAATACCCACCCCCACCGATCAAGCTGACGTGGAAGTCGTCTGACCCAGTGTGGGTTGAGCAGTGGCCCCTGTCAAAGCCTCAAATAGATGCTCTTCTTAAGCTAGTCGATTGTGAATTGCAGAGAGGTCATGTAGAGCCCTTTACTAGCCCATGGAACACCCCGGTTTTTGTAATACCCAAATGGAGCGGCGAGGGGTTTCGCCTTCTCCATGATCTGCGTGAAGTAAATAAGGAAATTCAACCAATGGGCCCCGTGCAAACCTCGCTGCCCATGAACTCAATGATACTAAAAGGGCAGCCTTGTGCAGTGCTTGACATTAAAGACTATTTCTTTTCCATACCCCTGCATGATGAAGACAAAGAGAAGTTTGCCTTTTCCATCATCTTCCTGAACAGCCAGCATCCTAACCTGCGCTTCCAGTGGAAGGTACTGCCTCAAGGAATGGTCAACTCGCCCACCATCTGTCAGATCACGGTGGACCGAGCACTGGAGCCAGTCCAATGCAGCGACCCGACCGTGACCATTGTCCAATACGTGGATGACATCCTGATTGCCGCGCCATCAGCGAGCCAGGTAGACCAGGCAGTGTCAACAGTCTCAGAGACCTTAAAAACAAATGCCTTTGAAATCGCAAGCGCAAAAATTAAAAATGGACCATGTGTAGCCTTTTTAGGAGTGGGGATTTCAGGCTCCTACATAACCCCTCCTCAGATAAAAATCCACCGAGACATCAAGACGTTCCATGACATGCAGCAGCTGGTAGGATCTCTACAGTGGCTCTGCAACATCGTCCTGATTCCTTCCAAGGTCATGGACCCCCTGAATGACCTTTTGAAAAGGAAAAACTCATGGGAGCAGAAAACACTGACACCAGAAGCAACAAGCTCGCTTGATTTTATCGAACAGCAAATATCAGTAAGCACACTCACCAGATGGGATGCAGACGCACCAATCAATTTAAACGTCCACTTTACGAAGAAAGGAGGAGTAGGAGCACTGGCCCGAGGGCCACCTGACAAAGCCCAACCGATACTGTGGGTGATCTTGGGAAAACCGTCACGTACATTTTCCCCAGGAATTGAGTGTCTTGGCAACCTCATCATGAAAGGCAGGAAACTTGCCCTGAAGCACTTAGGCACTGAACCCACCAAGATATATTTGCCCTTCCGCAAGCAGCTTTCTGCGCAATCGACAACAATATCAGAGCATCTGGCCATGGCCCTTGCTGGTTTTGGAGGAGAGATTCGCTATGCAGCAAAACCCCCTTGGACTCAGCTGCTTGCAATTGTCAACATTTATCTCCCACCAAAAATCGTCGACCGACCACAGCCTGGACCGATGATCTTCACAGACGCATCTTCACTAACCCCAACTGCAGCAGCAGTGTGGCAGTCAGGAGAGCAGTGGCAATGCATCAAAACAACTGACCCCACGCTCTCAATTCAACAGCTCGAAGCTGACGCCGTCGTACTGGTGTGTAGACTGTTCCCTGAAGAGCACCTCAGCATTGTAACTGACTCTATATTCATGGCCAGGCTCTGCCTAGCAATGTCAGGGCCCGGCGTGGCAGTGTCCACAGTAGCTATGATGCTTGAAGGAGCACTCTTTTCATGAAAAGGCACCATATCTGTTATCCACGTTAATAGCCACAATCCAGTTAAAGGATTCTTCCAAACCGGCAATGACAAAGCAGATGCTGCCCCAAAGGGACTGTGGATGCTGAGAGACGCCCGTCAGCTACACGAGTCTCTTCACATTGGAGCTAAAGCACTAGTGAAAAAATGTGGGATTTCAACCGCCGACGCGAAGCACGTTGTGGCCACATGCCCTCACTGCCAAAAATCACCACTGTGGTCCAGCGGAGTCAACCCCAGAGGCCTCAAAGCCTCAGAAATATGGCAAACAGACTTTACCCTGTGTCAGTTGCTAAAACCCCGAGCATGGCTTGCAGTGACTGTAGATACATATAGTGGAGTGATTGTAGCCACACAACACCCAAAAACTGACTCCAAGGCAACCATTCAACATTGGCTGACAGCCATGGCATGGCTGGGCATTCCAAAGCAAATTAAAACAGACAATGGCCCAAATTTTGTCTCGAAATCAACTCAAGCATTTGTTGCTAAATGGGGAATCACTTTAGTACACGGCATTCCGTACAATAGCACCGGGCAGGCCATTGTTGAGCGAGCAAATCAAACCCTGAAAGCCAAATTAGAAGTACTAGCAAAAACAGAAGGCTTTACAAATTCCATTCCCTCAGGAGACCAAGCACGTATACTAGCAACCGCTCTGTTAGCACTCAATCAGTTCTCTAGGAGAGATGAGAAAACCAGCCCGGCCCAGAAACACTGGGCCACCCGAGCACTAGAGAAAGGCCCGCATGTTGTAGTTAAAAATGAACTAGGAGAGTGGGAACAGGGCTGGAGACTAGTGCTCGCGGGGCGAGGATATGCAGCTGTTAAAAAGGACGGTAAAGTAAAATGGTGCCCACTTAAGTCAATAAAACCAGACCTTCGGAATAGAACTAATGAAAATTATGAGGTCTCATTTGCAGGATTGGATCATTGGACGCCCCCGTGATGCGTACACTCCGGTACCAGAAGAGAATGATGAACCTCCGAGTAATCCAGCAGCACCCAAAGATCCCGCACCGGTGAGATCCAAGCAACTATGGTGTCTTTGTGTGATTTTATTTTTGGGTCTTTTAGGCAGAGGGCAAGCAAACGTAGTGTATTACCCTCACCAACCATTCAGATGGGTCCTGCGCCATCTTTCAAGTGATGAGGCAATCAAAGAAATCATTACAGTAGACAGCCCATCCTTTGAGTTTAAGCTAACAGACATATTTCCCTCACAGCTAGGATTCCCTAAAATTGGAGATTCTTCACTGTACCAAACTTATTGGTGCCCTGCCTCCAATCCAGGTAAAAGTTACTGTAGCCATCCAAAGTACGGGTACTGTGGGTACTGGGGATGCGAAACTATCGTGACAAGTGATAGATGGCAACCGCAGCAACCCGACAAGTTCCTACAAGTCAGGTACGCTCCCCGCGGCTGTCGCGAACCTAAGTTCGGGATGGACAGATTGATATACATACCCCGAAACGGCAGACGACACACCTGTAAGAACTATGCAATGACAATTTTGCAGCCAACCCATGTGAGTTCCCACAGGAAAGGTATGGTCAGTGTTTGTTCGTGCCTTTCGTAACTTCTGGGTGAATGTGCAAATTATTGGACTCCCGACTTCAGTGCCCCAATAATTCAAACCCTATCAGAATCTCGCAGCACGCAGACACAAGAGGGAAGCCACACCTGGCACCTCCTCCTCATCCCGTAATTTAGCTACCTACCAAAAACCTAAGTCAGATCCTTACAATCTGTTTCTTAGTGTGTTAAATGCTGCCTTTTTGTCATTGAACAAATCCATTCCGAACTTTACAAAATCATGCTGGTTATGTTATAATGCAGAACCTCCTTTTTATGAGGGTGTCACCCTTGATGCTCCTTTTGAATACTCTGCAGCAAACAGTCCACACAACTGTAAGTGGGACACCCCCCGGAGAGAAATTACCCTGAGTCAAGTCACAGGCCGAGGCAAATGCTTTGGCAGTGTAACCGTAGCAAAGCAGATGGGAAATATCTGTATTGAGTTCATCCAACCTAGTCAAAAGACTGATAAGTGGGCAGTTCCGTTCGTACCAGGAATGTGGGTCTGTCAACAAATCGGAATAACTCCCTGTGTGTACCTTAGCAAACTCAATAACCTTGTTGACTTTTGTGTCCAAGTTCTGATTGTTCCTAGAGTCCTGTATCACCAAGAAGAAGAAATGTATCGCTTTTTAGAAGAAACCATCCTGCTCCGCAAAAGAGAAGTAATAACAGGTATAACCATTGCAATGCTCCTTGGCCTAGGAGCCACTGGCACAGCCACAGGTGTTTCAGCTCTCATGACCCAACATCAAAGACTTTCTCAGCTGCAAATGACAATTGACGAAGACTTACTGAGAATTGAAAAATCCATCTCCTCTCTGGAAAGATCTATCTCCTCGCTTTCAGAAGTCGTCCTGCAGAACAGGCGAGGACTGGACCTCTTGCTCATGCAGCAAGGAGGCCTGTGTGCCGCCTTGAGAGAAGAATGCTGTTTTTATGCAGACCATACCGGAGTCGTGCAAGACTCCATGGCCAAACGGAGGGAAAGACTGGCCCAGAGAAAGAGAGAGAGAGACCCAATGAGGATGGTTCGAGTCATGGTTCAATCAGTTTCCATGGCTAGCCACCCTTGTTCCCACCCTAATAGGCCCTCTCACCATGGTACTCCTGACATTGATTTTTGGGCCTTGCATTTTGAACAAGTTAGTGTCATTTGTTAGAAGATGTTTAGAGAAAGTCGACATCCTATTTGTCGAACGCATGCAATTACCGTGAAGTGCGCTTGTTACTAACATTTTATACCACTTTTGTATCCTATTATACTAACTTTAACAGCTTTTGCATTTTTATGACATTTATACTTTTATAACATTTATACTTTTATACTTTTTACTTAGTCATGGGAGGGGGGGAAAATGTGGGAGATTAGGGACAGGCGGTCGGAAGATATCGCGTTGTACGGGCAGACAGAACCCCTCCCTCAACTCTTAGTTGGTTAGTGTCCTTGATAAGGTAAGCAACACCTAACTTGTAGCGTAAGCAGACGGAAGTGATGTAGCAAACAGAGGTTTTATAACTCCATGTAACCAGTTAATAAACGCCATTAGCCGTCCACCACACTGGTGTCTGTGAGCTGGTGGTCCGAGCAGCCTGGGTGTGGCTGCCGTGTCGTTCCTGAACCAGGTCGCTAGGCCTCAGCGGAGGTAACACTACCAACAGCTGGGGTCTGCATCTTTTTCATGGCAAGGGTAGGGGTTAATCTCGTCTTGCCCCCTGATGTTGCTTTTTGGGTTTTTTTCACCCACTGACTCTTTACTCTCTCTTAATTCTTTGTCTTTACCTGGTAGGTTGTCGAGGTTGCACTCTACTCTTTTAAGATCTGGTTTTGCCCACAAATTGTGTTTAGTCTTGTTCACCCATAGCTTCCACTTTTTTTTATTATCCTGGTGTACTCAACCTCTTGTCACTAATATTTTCAGTGCTAGATCTGTTTCCTTCTGGATCTAACTTTCACAACTCAAACAAAGGCCTGTTGGAATCCTGGCTCTCGTTAAGTGGGCATACCACAACTCTCTACATTCTATGAACCTAAAACAGCCCCAGGTTTTACAGTCACAGTTCTGGCTGGTACATTCTACTTCTCTTGGTCATAGGTGGTTCTTTTTATGATGTCTCCTTGACATTCACTTGCCCCTCTTTTCCAAGCTTATTTGTAGATCCCTGGACTGTGAGGTGATTTTCCACTGCCACCGTTGGTGGTTCCACTGGTTCTTTGACTTTTGATGTGTGAGTCCACCCTTTCTTTGCTGTTCTCACTGATGTGTCTGTTGTTAAGAGAGTTAAATACGGACATTCCCATTTTGGGGTTAAAGTCTCTTCTTTGCAGATTGTAATAAATACTCAGTCTCTTGGTTGTAACTTATGAATTTTAAACCCCAGTGGTCCCGTTTGGGCTAGCATTCCTTTTTCCTTTAACTTGATCACATGCTGTCCAATTGTTTGGATATAATTTGGAAAAGATATATCTTCAATCATTATTGATGTTCAGCGTATTTCCTGGGAATATGGCATTCCATAAAGCATTTCCTATGCTTAAAGCCCCATATCTGCATTGGGAAGTGTTCTTATGTTAAGCAAGGCTAGAGGTAAACATTTTACCCATGACATCTTAGCCTCAATCATTCATTTGGTTAATTGTTGTTTTAGAGTTTGGTTCATCCTTTCCACTGACTTATTAAAGAAAATATGGGTATTGATCTAGTATCGGTACCCAACTGTGACGGACAAAATCTCTCTAACAGTTTAAAGTTAGAAAGTGTATGTTTATTACGGCGCCGGACAGTGTGCGGGATAGCTCCCAAATTCACACCGCAATTTACAGGTGATTACAGAGTCCTTTTATTTACAAAAGCATTGACTACCCAAAACACAAATGCATATTCATAACCCTGGTACCTCCCATTCCCCGTTTCATATGGTAATTAGCTCAAAAGCTATTAAGCATGCGTAGTTTGTTCCTTGAAATGGGTCGGTGGTCCTTTTCATAGGGAGGGGTCCCCAAAATGAGGAAGTAAAGAAGTCTTCCTCGCTCTGACCTTTCTACCTTTTCAATGCAAATGTGATAAATGAACCCTTGGCAGGACTCCCACTTCATGTCTTCATGACCGTTCAATGAGTTTCTGGGTAGAGGAGGCCTACAATTGTCTTATGTTCCTAAAGGCTATTCATCAGTTTCAATATTCTTCATTATAAACACAGCTAACCAAACAAAGTTGACAAGTAATCAGTTATTCTAATATGGACCAAACTCAATTTCTCTTAGTTAATTACTAACTTTTAATTTCAGCAAAGCCTACTTATCTACTATAGTTAATTTCAGCAAAGCTTACCTCTAACTAAAATCTTAACCCCTCTAAAAATCCTTAATTCTCTAAAGTTTATGTCTCATTCCCCACTTCTTCTTTAGGATGAGTAAATTCTTTTACTCAGTATGGGGATTTTTCTTCATCTGCCCAAGACACATGCCTAGTGTCTCTCAGGACTAAATCATATGCCTTTGACAGTGAGGCTAAAGCTGTCATCCATCGCAGCATCCTCCAATTCCAAACAAGCATCACAATGGACAATATTAAACTTATACTAACTAAAATGAGCAACACAATGATGGGGTGAACTAAAGCATTAAGTATACCGGTTGCTGTGGGTGACCATCCAAAAAGCACATCCCACCAATGATGAGACAAGTGTTCTTCAAATCGTTTAAAAACTCCTTTGATGGTTTCTGTGTCATGTTGTACCGTGACTAGAGTCTTTTTCCCCGCATTTTTAATTTCTTTCAAAATTTCTTTCAATTCTTGATGTTCTAATAACTGAGCAACTAAAGTCAGATTCATCCCTATGGGCACAGGCACTATCTCTTGTACAGTAACTAAGTTGGCCTTTATATACTGATGTGATATTACAGGTGCCCGATAAGAAAAATCACATCCTTCAATTTTAACAAAATTACAAACACATAAATTAGATTGAGTCTCATTCATGACTAGACTGTCTATCATTACAGTGGGACATACTGTCCTGAGACAGACACAATCTTGTCCTATGTATACGAGCAGAGTTGTTTGATTGTCTGAATGTATTTCAAAGTGGCAAATGCTTTGGTCTGTGTCCAAACATGTATCTTTATCATTTTCTAGTATCCCCTCACATATGTATCCCAGTTGTTTCCTCATAGAACAGGGCTCTAAATTAATGGCTTGCCACTTTCCTCCGACTTCCCGTGCCCACATTCTGTGTTCAGAAGGATACAACACAGTCCCTTCATGGTTTAATCCAAGGGGAACTACTGGGTGAATTAAGCTTATTGTTGCATTGTGTATGGTTAAAACAAAAGCTGTTACCTTACTAGTCACAGGGTTATAGGTGAAATTAACTAAAGTCCACCAAGACTGAAGTTCCCTTTCCATCTCAGATGCATTATCCCAAACAATTTTGCGGAGTTCAGCAGGGAATATTCCCTCTCCGCCTTCCCTAATGACGGCAGCAGCTACTGATTGCATCCATAGTTGTGCCTGAGTACATCCAAGAGCTAGTGAAATGTTTTCACTGGCTGTACCTAGCGCATTAATTATTACTTCATGATCTTGTTCTTCAGTGTTCTCCCAATCTGGTAATACTTCAGACAATTTCCAATGGCTGTCACCTAGTGCCAATAAAGATGATTGCAAAGGTTGCTGTAATTTTACTAAGTCACTCCCTATTGTGGTTAATTTATTCATTAACACTTGTGAATCTATCGTGTTTAACACTCCTAATCCTGTCCCTAGCAGCCCAGTGAAATCTCTCTTGCTCCTAAAATTGGAGGGCATCCGTTTTTGAAGCCAAATTGTCCAATCCATGAAGGAATTTCTAAGAAATGGGGCACACTCTGGCCGAATGTCCGAAGCATTTACTTGTACTCCCATTTCTACCCGCTTCAGAGACCACTCTGGATTAACTAGTAGTCTCTGAATTCCCATTTTTTTAATAGCATATGGCCCAATTCTAGTAACTATAGGAACTAGGGGCTTCTCTTCTACTTCTGGAATAACTGGTCTTTGGGTTAAAACAGCTTTCTTTGGCATTATTGGGGTAGTTCTGGCTTTGTCCTCATGGTATTCAGTACAGACTTGAGTGATATTAAAATCAAGATCATACCCTTTTATTGCACACCCTTCTATTTTTAGTCTAAATTCAGGACACTTCATCAAGCATTTGTCACAGCATTCAGGACTGATCCGGATGAGTTTCATGGGTGGACGGTAAGCCTCATGGAACCCATCTTGTACAAATGCGTAATTGCATCCCCAAACATTCCTCCCTTCCCACAAACATGCATTTGTGACCTTTAGGATCTCATTTAAAGCCTTACGGGAGTGGGGATCATAAGCCTTCCCTTGACACCGGTATATTCCAGTTACGTTGTACCTGCATGGTATTGCATTGACTCCTGTTATTGTGACAATGACTGCAATAGTTACATTTTTTTTCATTGTGTCTGTGATTCCTACAAGTCCATTTATTTGCTATTCCGGGTGAGTTTCAGCTTTAGTTCGTTGTCACCTGGTGTCGCCTTCCAAATTCCTTCTGGGGCTTTCTTCACTCGGGAGTGATGGATCCAGGCCTTCTGTTCTTTGATTTTGATTGCAGTGAAGGTAGTGAGGAGCACTTGGAATGGTCCTTCCCACTGTGGTTCTAGGGTCTTCTCTGCAAAAGACTTAACATACACATAATCCCCAGGCTGTACATCATGTACTGGCCCATCTAATTCTCTGTTTTGAGCCCCAGCCACATGTTTTTCAATTTCTCTTAGCTGTTTGTTCAGGGCCACCATATACCTGTGTAGGGTTTCTTCCCCTACTTGTATAGGGCTTGTTCCTTCTTGGACTGCATATGGTCTCCCATATAATATTTCAAAGGGGCTTAATTTTTCTTTTGTCTTTGGCTTAATCCGAATTCGCAATAATGCCAATGGGAGAGCCTGGGGCCAAGGCAAATTTGCTTCTTGTCCTAATCTCACAATTTGTTGTTTAATCAAATGGTTCATCTTTTCCACCTGGCCGCTTGATTGGGGGTGATATGGAGTATGCAATTCCCAATCTATCCCCAGGTGGTGGCTTATTTGTTGCACAATTTTTGAAATAAAGTGTGACCCTCTATCTGAGGATAGGGTGGCTGGAACTCCAAACCTTGGTATTATCTCTTGCAACAGTGCTTTGGTCACCTCTCAGGCTTTAGCCGTCCTCGTGGGGAAAGCTTCTGGCCAGCCTGAAAAGGTATCAGTTAATACCAAAAGGTAATGATATCCTCCTTTTCTGGGTAATTCTGTAAAATCAATTTGCCACTGTTGCCCAGGGCTGCAGCCTTTCCCAGTTTGTCCAACTTTAGGTTTTGGGGTATTCTTAGGATTAGTTCGGAGGCAAAGACTACACTGGCGAGTTACCTGGATCACAGTGCCCTGTAGTTTTCTGGCCATCATTCTTTCTTTCAAATGGTTATACAGGGCATCTATTCCCCAATGCGTTTTCTCATGTTCCTTCTGCACTAATGACCACAATAAATAAGAAGGTACTATGAGTTTCCCCTTCTTCTGTCACAGCCCATCCTTCCTGATTATAACTTGCTTTTTCTGCTTTAATGAGTTTCTTATCTTTTTTAGTATATACTGGCTTACCTTCAATAAGAATTTTTCCATCTGGGATTAAGGCTGCCTCAACTGTTTCATCAAGTATCTCACCTTTAGCTGCATCTTTTGCCTCTCTGTCCGCCAGCATATTCCCCTCCTCCAATTCAGAACTCACTTTTTGGTGTGCCTTGATGTGCATGATGGCTACCTTCTCAGGTAGCTGTACTGCATCTAACAGTCTCAGTATCTCTTGCGCGTGCTTGATGCTCTTTCCTTGTGAGTTCAACAGTCCTCTCTCTTTCCAAATGGCTCCATGTGCATGAACCACTCCGAATGCATACCTTGAATCCGTGTAGATGTTGATCTCTTTTCCTTTCACCAACTCTAATGCTCGAGTTAAGGCAATTATCTCAGCCTTCTGTGCGGAGGTGTTAGCTGGTAACAGTCCAGATTCTATTACCTCTCTGCTTGTGGTAACTGCATACCCAGCGTGCCTTCTTCCACTGACGACATAGCTGCTTCCATCAGTAAACCAGGTCTCAGCATCCTCAAGCGGGGTGTCCTTCAGATCCAAGCGGCTGGAGCAGGTGGCTTCAATGGTCTCCAGGCAATCATGGATCACTGGTTCTCCCATGCTCCCGCTGAGGAAGGAAGCTGGGTTCACAATGTTAGTGACCACAATTTCAACATCATCCTGTTCTACCAGTATGGCTTGGTACTTCAGAAATCTCTGTGGGGAGAGCCAATGTCCCCCTTTTGCCTCAAGGACTGCAGACATTGTGTGAGATACTAGCACAGCCATCTTCTGGCCTAGGGTGAATTTGCGTGCTTCTTGGATGTTTATTGCTACTGCTGCAACTGCTCTGAGGCACCTTGGCCATCCTTTAGCTGCCGTGTCCAGCTGTTTGGAAAGATAGGCCACTGCCCTTCGGTATGGGCCTAAGTTCTGTGCTAATATTCCTAAGGCAATCCCTTGTTTCTCATGGGAAAACAGGAAAAATGGTTTACTCACATTTGGAATTCCCAGGGCTGGAGCAGACCTAAGGGCTTTCTTTAGTTGGTTGAAGGCTCGGGTTGCATCTTTTGTCCACTGAAGATCTCTGCTCCCTTCCGTGATCAAGGCATACAGAGGTTTAACAAGCAACCCATAGTTATAAATCCACAGTCTGCACCACCCTGTCATGCCTAAAAAGGTTCTTAGTCCTTTCACTGTCTGAGGTTTTGGGGTCTGGCATGTTGCTTCCTTGCGATCCTGCCCTAAAGTCCTTTGTCCAGCACTCACTTCATAACCCAGGTAAATAACTGTTTGCCTCACCATTTGGGCTTTCTTCTGGGATACTCGGTACCCTTGCAGGCCCAAAAAGTTCAGGAAGCTTACCGTCCAGTCCATGCATGTCTCCTGGGTCCGGGTGGCTATTAAGAGATCATCCACATACTGGAGTAACTGTCCTTCTCCTGGTGGAGGTTCCCAAGATTCTAAATCCTTTGCAAGCTGTTCCCCGAATATAGTGGGGGAGTTCTTGTACCCCTGTGGTAATACGCACCATGTGAGCTGATTTTTCCTTCCAGTTTTGGGGTTCTCCCATTCAAATGCAAAAATTTTCTGGCTGGCTTCGTGGAGAGGGAGGCAAAAGAAAGCATCCTTCAGGTCTAAAACGGTAAACCAAGTTAGTTCAGGTGTTAAATGGGTTAACAAGGTATAAGGGTTAGCAACCACTGGGTACAAATCTTCAGTTACTTTGTTAACAGCTCTTAAATCTTGTACTAATCTATATGACCCATCAGGTTTCTTTACTGGCAAAATAGGAGTATTAAAATCAGATTGACACTATTTTAGTAATCCTATTTGTAAAAAGTTTTCTATGATTGGACTAATCCCCTCTCTATCCTCTTTCTTTAGGGGATATTGTTTGACTCTTACCGGTCGTTCCCCTTCCTTGAGCTTAACTTGTACAGGTAATGCATTCTTTGCTCTTCCTGGTATATTAGAAGCCCACACCCCAGGAAACACTTGATCCATTATTTTCTGAAAATTCTCCTCTTCACTTACAACCTCAATTTCTCTGGTAATTAGCATTAAACTTAGCAGCTCCACATATCGATGGTCCTTTACCTCCAAACTAATTTCCCCATTTTTAAATACTATTTTTGCATCCAGCTGCTCTAGCAGATCCCTGCCTAAAAGTGCAGATGGAGCATTAGGCATATATAAAAATCTATGAATTCCCCATTGTTTTCCCAATCTATACTTCAATGGTTTACAAAAATAAGCTTTTTCAGATTGGCCAGTTGCCCCCTTTACCATAACATAATCATTGGTTACAGGTATTAGAGCCTTGTTCAACACTGAAAATGTTGCCCCTGTGTCTATTAAAAATTCCACTTCTTTTTCTTTGTTCCCCAGTTTAATTATAACCAGAGGGTCCCCTAGGGTAGGGCCCTCCGGTCCTCCTCAGTCCTCCTTCACATGAGTGACCACCCTTTCTCCTCTCCGACCCTTTTTTTTCTGCTCATCACCCCTTCTTAACTCTGGGCACTGGGTTTTCCAGTGTCCAAATTTCTTGCAATATGCACACTGATCTCTTCCTAGTTGGGATGGTCCTCGTCTCGGTGGACCTTGCTCACATCTTTCCTTTTCTCCCTCCCTTACTACTGCTACCAGTCTTTTCATTCCTTGTTTATATCCTTCTTCCCGATTGCTAAAGACTCTCCACGCCTCATCCAGTAAAGTCTCTAAATCTTGATCATCTGGACCCCGGATCTTCTGGAGTTTCCGCCTGATGTCTCCTGTGGATTGTCCTAAAAATAAGTTTATTAGTTGTTGTCTCCCTTCATCCGATTCAGGATCCAGAGTGGTGTGTCGTCGCATCGCATCTCGCAGATGATCTAAAAATTCAGAAGGTGTTTGAGAGGGACTCTGTTTGACGGCATATAGGGCTGACCAATTTATGGTTTTAGGAATTGCTCGTTCCAGCCCTTTCACTATGAGTTCTTGGTATCTCTTAAGCTGTGCTAACTCATCTGGCTCATTAGGATCCCACCTTGGATCATGAAGGGGAAATACATCTTTAACATCTTCTAGTGTTGTTCTGCAATCATCCTCAGCTAAATCCTTGGCTACTTTCAAAACTAACTGTTTCTCTGTTTCTGTTAGGGCATCAAGTAATAACTGTAAATCAGCCCAATCAGGTACATGCTGCTTAATCATGAACCCCAACCTTTTAGCAACCCTTACTGGATCACTCCGATAGCCCTTTGCAATCTTTTCCCAGGCCTCTAAATCCATTGAGAAAAAGGGGACCTTAATCATCCTTGGTTCCCCATCAGAGGTTATAGCCTCCCTTAGGGGTGCTTGTAGGACTCCTTTAGTTTGTTTTCTAATGCTGCGTGGGGAAAGTCTGGAATTTGGTGGGGAAGGTCCAGGTTCATCCCTTCTAGTCTGCTTTCTGGTCCTTGATGCTAGCGGACCTTGTGGGGAAGGCTCGGGATTCGGCTCAGGTTCATCCCATTCACTGTCACTACTCAGCAATGGTGGGTAAAGCTTTGATGGTTCCCTTGATCCTGGAGTTGGTGGGGAGGGTTCTACCTCAGTCGCCGTTTTTCCGAAGGCAGATGAAGTAGGGGAGGCTAAAACTGATGAGGGTTCTGATTTTGTTCCCACCTCTACCCTCCCTCTTTCCTGTTTCCTAGGGGGTGGTAAAAGTACCTCTACTGCTTCTTGTTCTAGGACCTCTGCTGAATACACTTTATTGGGATGTGAACACCTCTGATTTATTGAACACGTGCTACAGCACCTTTTGGGCTTTCCTTTGTTAGCTTTATTATCCCTTTCAAGAGCTAGTATCAAGGGGTCAGATGGTGGCCTGGTCCCACAATCCCTTTGCCACTCAGGGTGATTTCGAAGACTGAAAAACATATCAGCATAAGTCACTTCTTGCCACTTTTTCTCACGCGGAAGAAAAAGCATCAACTGTAATAATGTCTCATAGTCCAGTGTACCATTTACTGGCCACTTCACCCCTTCATCAAGTCTATATAATGGCCACCATTGCGTACAAAACTTAACAAGCTCCTTCTTGGTTTCAGTACCACCATAACCCACCAGTTCCTTCCAGTGTGATAAAATACACCCTAAAGGGCTTCCTCTGGGAATCTCCTTGCTCTCATTTGCCCCCATGTTTAGAATCCTCTTCTCTCCCAATGCCTTTTTACCTTATCCCAACTCTTAAGTTTCACTTGGTTTTCCTCTGGTACAGAAATATGCTGGCCACACTCAACCTTGAGCTTCCTGACCAGTTACCAACAAAATCCGTATAGCTGTCTGTGTAGCCTTTTGTTCTTGTGTACAACAGAAATTACAAACTCCACTCCTAGGTGCCTTCCACCTGAGTACCTGTCTGACCCAAGACTCCTGGCAAACTACACAACGAAACACAATTCACGGATTACAATAGCAATCCTTCCTTGAGCAGGGGGAATTCCTCCAAACCAGGTCCTCGGTTCCTGTGCCTCCTATTCCTGGGCATATAATTTTGCTAGTAAACAAAGGAATAAAACAAACTGTTAATTTTCTAAGAAATTAGTTATAACCTTTGACACAGGGTAGTAATGTTCTTTTAAGATAAGGCTCAGGAAAGCAGCTGTTGGGAAAAAAAATGCAGTTATTCTACAAGGGAGAGAACTCCTTTTTATTAGATAAAAAGGAAAAAAAGATGCAGTTTAGGCAGTTCACTCAAATTGCTGGTTATTAATCACTTATCAGACCAAGTCTTCTGTCATGCCTTGCTCTAGATATTTTAGAAATTGCAATCAGACTTCCATAAACCGTAACAAGTGTGTAGCTTAGAGCTAATCGTATCTCAGCATCAAGATCTCTCAGCTACTCCAGCCAAGCTGAACACAAGCTCTAGATTCTCTGCTTTCTGCCAAATCCACCAAATCAGGATGGTGGGGTTTTTTTTTGTTTGTTTGTTTTTTTCGCCTCTCTCACAAAACCCTAACTCCAGACACCAACAGTTTTAAGTTCACAAAACCCAGGGGTCCCTAGCGACCCTGAGCGCACTCAACTAAAGGTTTTAACGAGGTCTCGCCAAAATCTTAGGGATTTCAGCGGGGACACCACACAAATCTCTCTCTATTACAAAAAGAAGGGGGGGGGGGGGTAACCCCGATCCCGCACTGTCTCTTTGCCCCTTCGTGGTTAGGGATTACAAAACCAAAAATTTAAAATATTATCACGCACTCTAGCAACGGCAAACCTCACAAACAAGCAAAAACGTCTCTTCTTAATTTCAGCACACACTTGCCAAAAGCTTTCCGGGGTCTTACAGGGAGCCAAAAGGCATGACCTGAGGCTACAAAGCCTGGATTCCCCTCCGGTCACTGGGGAAACAAATCACCCCTAACGATTACGCCAATCACTCCCTTTAACTCACACAGGCTAATAACACACTTCCAATCACACAAATCAACTCACTTACAACACAAACTCTTACAAAACACAACACGCACGGTGCACCAATAATTCTTCCACAGCCTAGACACGCAAACGCACAAAACACAAATCTGTGTACAGTACACACACGCACACAAACACGCACGGCGCGCGCGGAGCCGCAATGAGGATTTTCTGCGACCCACGACGGGACCCTTTGCGTCTTAAAACTCAGGCTGACCTCTCAAATTATGGATGACCAAGGTACCCTTAAACCACAAACTGACAACAAAACCGGTTATCCTATTGCCGCTGTTGCCCCCACCATGGGACACAGATTGTCAAGGCACAACAAAAACCAGTTGCCGCTCCCCACTACGGGACACGGGTTACCAAACCAAACCAAACCAAACCAAACCAAACCAAACCAAACCAAACCAAACCAAACCAAACGAGGCTCTGCAGAGCAACCGAGGCATGCGTTGTGCACGAGACATCTCTCAGTGTCTTACCAACCGCCTATACCAAAAAGGTACCTATTTACAAGTATAAACATACCTTTTGTCCGTAATTCCAGCAGGTTCTGGTCTTTCCCCGGGTAGTCAGCGGGACCGCAGGAGCCCTCTTCCCAGAAAATTCCAGGTGGGCGCCCAGAGGGGTCCCGGACCCCACTTGGCCCCATGGCCAGAGAGAGCAGTCTCCTGCCTGGCTCGCCAAAATGACTTATTAAAGAAAATATGGGTATTGATCTAGTATTGATACCCAACTATGACGGACAAAATCTCTCTAACAGTTTAAAGTTAGAAAGTGTATGTTTATTACGGCGCCGGACAGTGTGCGGGATAGCTCCCAAATTCACACCGCAATTTACAGGTGATTACAGAGTCCTTTTATTTACAAAAGCATTGACTACCCAAAACACAAATGCATATTCATAACCCTGGTACCTCCCATTCCCCGCTTCATATGGTAATTAGCTCAAAAGCTATTAAGCATGCGTAGTTTGTTCCTTGAAATGGGTCGGTGGTCCTTTTCATAGGGAGGGGTCCCCAAAATGAGGAAGTAAAGAAGTCTTCCTCACTCTGACCTTTCTACCTTTTCAATGCAAATGTGATAAATGAACCCTTGGTAGGACTCCCACCTCATGTCTTCATGACTGTTAAATGAGTTTCTGGGTAGAGGAGGCCTACAATTGTCTTATGTTCCTAAAGGCTATTCATCAGTTTCAATATTCTTCATTATAAACACAGCTAACCAAACAAAGTTGACAAGTAATCAGTTATTCTAATATGGAAGAGTGATCCCAGACTCAATTTCTCTTAGTTAATTACTAACTTTTAATTTCAGCAAAGCCTACTTATCTACTATAGTTAATTTCAGCAAAGCTTACCTCTAACTAAAATCTTAACCCCTCTAAAAATCCTTAATTCTCTAAAGTTTATGTCTCACCACCCTTCCAGAACTTTGAGGGTGCCAAGGAGTATAATATTCCCAGGAAATACCCATGGCTTGTGATACCCCCTTAGTAACACTAAAGGTAAAACGGGGGCCCTGATCAAAATCAATGGCCTGAATAACTCCAGATAGGGAAATAATTTGTTCCAATAATATTTTAACTACAAATTTGGCAGTGTCCCTTGCAGCTGGGCAAGCTTTTACCCAGTGAGTGTTAGTTGGACTACTAACACTAAAAGATACTTCCATCTACCAACTTTCGGAAGCTCAGTATAATCCACTTGAACCCTCTCAAAGGGTCGGTATGCTATTTTTCTGTCAGGGTTTGTCTCATTACTTTCTTGTTAATCTTCTGACAGGTAAGATGCCCTTGTGTTATTTGTTTGGCTATTTTAAAAATTCTAATACAGCCATAATACTTTAAAAAAATTATCACACAAGGCCCTTGTGCCCCAATGAGTGCATTGATGTAATTGGTTTAAAATCCTTCTTGCACAGGCCTTGGGCAAAATTTCTCTTCCATCCAAGAGTACCCATTTTCCCGTTCTTTCTTATCCTCTAATTTTTTATAGGTTCCTCCCCTGAGAGCTATAAGCTTTTGGCAGCTCTGCCCAAACCTCTGTTATGGTATTTACCTGAATTGTTGTTGTTGTTGTTGTTTTGTTTTTTTGTTTTTTTTGTTTTAATTTAAAAGCTGCTTTGTTCGCAGCCCAATCAGCTGTGTTATTTCCCCTTGCTAAATAGCTCATTCCCCTCTAATGGCCTTTCACATGTATTACAGCTGTCTCTCTTGGTCTGTTTAGTGCTTTAAGCACTTTGAGTATCAATTCTTAATGAATCAACCTTTTCCCTCGGATGTTGATCAAACCTCTTTCTTTCCAAATCTTCCCAAAGGTATGTACAATCGCAAAGGCATATTTTGAATCAGTAAAAAGAGTCTCCACTTTGTCTTTTAGGAGTTCTAAAGCCTGGTACAAAGCATATAACTCACAAGCCTGAGATGACCAGCCTGAACTTAATCTTCTCTTCTCTTCTCTTCTCTTCTCTTCTCTTCTCTTCTCTTCTCTTCTCTTCTCTTCTCTTCTCTTCTCTTCTCTTCTCTTCTCTTCTCTTCTCTTCTCTTCTCTTCTCTCTCACTAGCGTATTTTTCCCATAAACAACTGTACATCCTGATCTTCATTTCACCTCCAACGCCCTCGATGAACCATGAATGAAATATTTCTCTCCTTCAGATAATTCCATCTCACTTAGATCAGGGCTTATTTTAGTTTGTCATTCAATTAACTCCACACAATCATAAATCAGCTCCTCAGTTGGCTTCCCATATAAAAATTGAGCAGGATTCTGGGCAGGAGTAACCTTACGCTCCAGTTGGGGGGACTGTATCATGATAGCTTCATATTTTAAAATCCAGCTATTAGTAAACCACTTTTCAGCTTTCTGATGTAAGATGACTGTCACGATGCACTCATACAAGCGGGGGTTGTGATGGTTCGTTTACTGATCTCAGAGTGCAAACACAACACAGAGGGGATTGCAGTATTAGTTAGAACAAATGCCAAAAGTCAAAAACCCCCACCTTTTATTGATTGACCACAGCAAATGTGATAGAGGGATTAAGAGTGAGAGAAAGAGATAGAGAGAGAGAGAGAGGAAAGGGGAGATATAGCTACCAAACGTGGAGACAAAGTCCTCGTGGTCCGGTTGATGGGTCCACCTTCCACATCAGGGAGAGTCTCTCAAAATCTCTGGTTAACTCAGGGGTTTTTATTATAGTCCTCCATTGCAGGGGGAACAGATAATAAGCTGATTGAAGCCACCGAGGGGGAACGGGTAGTCCATGTTCTCAGCAGTAAGTGCGAGCCATTGTCTTCTTGGTCCAATGACCACACCTGCAGGCAAACATCTCACTTTGGTTAAGTCAGCCCCACCACCCATATTGGGGTTGTAGGGGTCTCATGTCTCAGTCCTTGAGAGGGGCTTTGTACAGAGGTGTCAATCTCAGTCCTTGGAAGGGGGCTTTGATCTCCGTCTGTCACGGTGGTTGCGGAGCAGATGAGGGATTTTCTGTGGGGGACCACCAAAGTTACCCCAGAAAGTTCACTTGGCCAAGAGGTGGGGAAATTCATAGGCTATTATCGTGAAGCAGAAACCGTGTAGCAGGTGCAATCTTCAGGTACAGAACTGCCATTACACTGCTCAAAGCCAGTGTACCGTGGCATTGTGACACAGGAAAATGCACCTGCAGACAACTGGCAAGCATCCACCTCGAGCAGGCCAGAACTGCAGTGGGGTCCTTGGGGTCATGACGATTGTGAGGCAAATGAGGGGAACTTCAGACCAACTCTTACACCAAGTTGGGGGTGCTCAGTGGCCGGTCAGTTTGATGACACTGGGTGTGGCTCTGGACGCTTCCCTTGGAGCGTCTCCAAGGAATGGAATGTTGGAGCTGCCCCCAGCCATAGTGTCACAGAGAGGGGAACCTTGGAGCTGCCAGCACATTGATGTCCCAGAGAGGGGAACGCTGGGGCTGTGCCACTCCTGGCCCGGCCCCAAGAGTTCTGTCAGCACCTGGAGGAGACACCAAGGCTGAGCTGGGAGGGAGGCAGCAGGATCATGGAGTGCAGGCCCCTGCCCTGCACAGACAGGCCAAGAGTGTCAGCCTGGCCATCCCCGGGAGTGGTGTCCAAAGGCTCCTGGGGCTGTGGCAGCCTCAGAGCTGTGACCATTGCAGTGGCCACAGAGCTCTGGGGAAAGGTCCCAGCCCTGGCTTGGGGCTGGGTCGATGGCCCAGGGAGCAAATGAACTTGCAGCTGCTGCCCCAGAGCAGGGAAGAGCAGGGGCAGTGGTGGCTGGGGGAGCTCTTGGCAAGGGCCTGCAGCACCAGGACACAGGCAATGTCTTGATGCTGCTTGGAGGCAAGGTGAGCTGGGATGTGGGGATGGACTTGTTCCCTGGGAGGGCGGTGGGGCCCTGGGCCAGAGTGGGCAGAAAAGCTGCGGCTGCCCTGGAATGGCTGGAAGTGTCCAAGGCCTGGTCGGAGGGGACTTGGTGGCCTGAAGACATGACATGGAATGGCCTGGTATGGCATGGCATGGAGCAGTGTAATGTAGGGATTGCAGTGTGAGAGGTTTTGGGAAAGTGTGGAGGGGTAGTGATGGAAATGGGGGATATGGGGTGTTTTGGGCTGTTGGAGTAGAGGGTGGGCAAGCAAGAGGCAGTTTTGGGCAAGTGCTGGTGCCTGTAGCAATTGTGCAGCAGGACTGAGGTGGAGTGGCAGTGAGTTTGGGAGGGTAATAGCAGAAGAGAGAAAGAAAAGACAGAAAGACAGAAAGACAGAAAGACAGAAAGAAAGAGAAAGAAAGAAAGAAAGACATTCATTTCAAGAAAGGGAATGAAATCTTGTGGTTTCAATGAAGATTAATTGGGCAAACTTCCATCCCTTTCCCTGCACTTCATGTCATCCTATTCACCTTGTGTTTTTCACAGGCTTTCAAAATTTTCTATTTTCACTTAATGCTTGCATTTCTTCAATTTCTCTTCCTCATTTATTTATCTTTTATTTACCTTTCTTGCCTGATTTCAGCATTTGAATTGGAGTACTTTTGGCAAGTGTTGGCCCTTTTCAGGGCCCCTCATTTCATCTCAGTCCATTTGGTCTCAATCACCCCGGTTCCAACTTATCTCGGTTTTGTTTTCATTCGCATTGCTTCTCATCATATCTCTTTCCTGAGCATTTATTAGACTTTGTTCCCTGATTTCAAGATTTCATTCTCTTTCCTGAAAGGAAGACATTGCCTTGGGGATAGGGAATGAAATCTTGCAATTTCAATGAAGATTTATTGAGCAAGCTTTCTTCCCCTTCCCTGCACTTCTCCTCCCATCCACTTTTTACTTTTCACATGCTTTCAAAATTTTCCCATTTTCATTTTAAGCTTGCATTTCTTCAATTTCTTTTCCTCTCCTTCTTTTCTTTGCCTTTCTCACCTGATGTTAGCATTTGAATTGGAGTAGGTTTGGCAAGTGTTGGTCCTTTTCACTGCCCCTCAGTCCATTTGGTCTCAATCACTCCAGTTCCAAATTTCCTCGGTTGTTTTCATACGCAATCTTTCTCATCATATCTCGTTTCCTGAGCATTTTTTAGACTTTGTTCCATGTTTTCAAGATTTCATTCCCTTTCCCGAAAGGAATTCTTTATTTCGGGAAAGGGAATGAAATCTGTCAATGATAATGAAGATTAACTGGGCAAGCTTCCGTCACTTTCCCTGCACTTCTCATCCCATTCATATTTTACTATTCACGTGCTTTCAAAATTTTCCCTTTTTTTGTTTTAAGCTTACATTTCTTCAATTTCTTTTCATCTCTTTTTATTTGCATTTCTTGCCTAATTGCAGCATTAGAATTGGAGTATTTTGGCAAGGGTTGGCCTTTTGCACTGCCCCTCCATTCATCTCAGTCTATTTGGTCTCAATCACACCACTTCCAAATTTTCATGGTTGTTTTCATTTGCACTGTTTCTCATCATATCTCCTTTCCTGAGCCTTCGTTAGATTTCGTTCCCTGTTTTGAAGATTTCATTCCCTTCACTAAAAGGAGGACTTTGCTTTCAGGAAAGGGAATGAAATCTTGCAATTTCAATTAAGATTAATTGGGCAAGCTTCCGTCCCTTTCCCTGCGCTTCTTTTCATCCCATTCACTTAGTGCGTTTCTTGTGCTTTCAAAATTTTCCCTTTTCCATTTTAAGCTTGCATTTCTTCAATTTCTTTTCTTCTCCTTATTTATTTCCATTTCTTGCCAGATTTCAGCAATTGAACTGGAGTACGTTTGGCAAGCATTGGTCCTTTTCAGTGCCCCTCATTTCATCTGAGTCCATTTGGTCTCAATCTCTCCAGTTCTAAATTATCTCTGCTGTTTTCATTCGCACTGTTATCCATCATATCACCTTTCCTGAGCGTTTGTTAGAGTGCATTCCTTGTCTTAAAGATTTCAATGAAGATTTATTGGGCAAGCTTCTGTCCATTTCCCTGCACTTCTTGTCATCCCATCCACTATTTACTTTTCACGTGTTTTCAAAATAATCCCATTTTGATTTTAAGACTGCATTTCTTCAATTTCTTTTCCTGTGCTTCTTTTATTTACCTTTCTTGCCTGATTGCAGCATTTGAATTGGTGTATTCTGGCAAGTGTTGTTCCTTTTCACCACCCCTCCTTTCATCTCAGTCCACTTGGTATCCAAAACTCCGGTTACATATTTTCTTGGTTATTTTAACTCGCATTATTTCTCATCATGTCTCCTTTCCTGAGTGTTTATTAGATTTTGTTTCCTGTTTTCAAGATTTCATTCTCTTTCCAGGAATGAAGACTTTCCTTTCAATGAGGGAATGAAATCTTGCCATTTCAATGAAGAATTATTGTGCAAGCTTCCGTCCCTTTCCCTGCACTTTTCCTCATCCCAGTCCCTTTGTGCTTTTCACGTGCTTTCAAAATTTTCCCTTTTTCATTTTATGCTTGCATTTCTTCAATTTCTTTCCACTTCTTCCTTTCTTTCCATTTCTTGCCTGATTGCACCATTTGAATTGGAGTACATTTTTGAAATGTTGGTCCTTTTCAGTGCCCCTCCTTTCATCTCAGTCCATTTGGTCTTATTCACTCCATTTAGAAATTTACTCAGTAGTCATCATTTTCACTGTTTGTCACCATATCTCCTTTGCTGACTTTTTATTAAATTTTCTTCTCTGTTTTCAAGATTTCCAGGAAGATAACTTGGAGAAGCTTCAGGCCCTTGCCCTGCACTTCTTGTCATTGCATTCACTTTTTGCTTTTCATGTGCTTTCAAAATTTTCCCTTTTTCATTTTAAGCTTGCATTTCTTCTATTTCTTTTACTCTCCTTTATTTCCCTTTATTGCCTGATTGCAGCATTTGAATTGGAGTACTTTTGGCAAGTGTTGGTCCTTTTCAGTGCCCCTCATTTCATCTCAATACATTTAGTCTCAATCACTCCATTCCCAAATTTTCTTGGTTGTTTTCATTCGCACTGTTCCTCATCATATCTCATTTCCTGAGTGTTTGTTAGACTTTATTCCTTGTTTTCAAGATTTCCTTCCCTCTCCTGAAGGGAAGACGTTTTGTTCAGGAAAGGGAATGAAATCTTGCAATTTCAATGAAGATTAATTGGGCAAGCTTCTGTCCCTTTCCCTGCACTTCTTGTCATCCATTCACTTTTTGCTTCTCACGGGCTTTCAAAATTTTCCCTTTTTCATTGTAAGCTTGCATTTCTTCAATTTCATTTTCTCTCCTTCCTTCCTTTATTTCCACTTCTCACCTGGTTGCAGCATCTGAATCGGAGTATGTTTGGCAAGTGTTGGTCCTTCTCAGTGCCCCTCATTTCATCTCGGTCAATTTGGTCTAAATCACTCCCCTTCCCAATTTTCTCCATTTTTTTAAAATTTGCACTGTTTCCAATCATATTTCCTTTCCTGAGCGCTTGTTTGACTTGTTCTCTGTTTTCAAAATTTCAGTGAGTGTTACTTGGGAAGCTTCTGTCATTTTCATTACACTTCTTGTCATCCCATTGGATTTTGGCTTCTCATATGCTTTCAATATTTTTTATTTTCCATTTTAACCTTGCATTTCTTCAGTTTCCAATCTTCTCCTTCCATTATTTCAATTTCTTGCCTGATGTCAGAATTTGATTTGTAGTAACTGTGACAAGTGTTGGTCCTTTTCAGTGCCCCTCATTTTATCTCAGCCAATTTGGTCACAATCACCCCTGTCCCAAATTTTCTCTGTAGTTTTCATTCGCACAGTTTCATCATATATCATTTCCTGAGCATTTGTTCAACTTTTTTCTCTGTATTAAAGATTTCATTCTCTTTCCTGAAAGGAAGACTTTGCTCTTGGATATGGAATGAAATCTTGCTATTACAGTGAAGATTAATTGGGCAAGCTTCTGTCCCTTTCCCTGCACTTCTTGTCATCCCATCCATTTTTGAATTTTCATGTTCTGTGTGAATTTTCCCTTTTTCCTTTTAAGCTTGTTTTTTTATCAATTTCTTTTCTTCTCTTTCTTTTATTTACCTTTCTTGCCTGATTTCAGCATTTGAATTGGAGTACACTTGGAAAGTGTTGGTCCTTTTCAGTGCCCCTCATTTCATCTCAGTCCATTTGGTATCAATTATTCTGGTTCCAAATTTTCCCATAGTTTTAATTCGCACTGCTTCGCAGCATATCTCATTTCCTGAGCATTTATTAAACATTGTTCTCTTTTTTCAAGATGTCAATAAAGATTACTTGTGCAAGCTTCAGTCCCTTTCCCTGTACTTCTTGTCATCCCATTCACTTTTCTCTTTTTATGTGCTTTCAAAATGTTCCCTTTTTCAATTTAAGGTTGAATTTCTTCTACGTCTTTTCCTCTCCTTCCTTTTTTTCCCATTTCTTGCCTGATTTCAGCTTTTGAATTGGAGTACTTTTGCCAAGTGTTGGTCCTTTTCAGTGCCCCTCATTTTATCTCAGTCCATTTGGCCTCTCTCACTCTGGTTCCAAATTTCCTTGGTTTTCATTCACACTGTTTCTCATCATATCTCCTTTCCTGAGTTAGACTTTGTTCCCTATTTTCAAGATTTCAGAGAAAAGACTTCCTTTTGGGAAAGGAAATGTAAACTTGTGATTTCAATGAAGATTAATTGGGCAAGCTTCCGTCCCTCTCCCTGCAGTTCTTGTCAGCCAATTCAATTTTTGATATTCACATACAAAAATTTTTCGATTTTTCAATTTTTAATTCAAGCTTGCATTTCTTCAACATCTTTTCCCCTCCTTCCTTTATTTCTCTTTCTAGCCTGATTAGAGCATTTGAATTGGAGTAATATTGGCAAGTGTTGGTCCATTTCACTGCCCCTCATTTCATCATCCCTACCTCTGCCAACTATCACAAAACCCCTCAGACTTTAATTTGCACTTTACATTGGAGCTTGCCAGGGCCCCACCACCCTCCCAGGGAACAAGTCCATCCCCACATCCCAGCTCACTTTGCCTCCAAGCAGCATCAAGACATTGCCTGTGTCCTGGCGCTGCAGGCCCTTGCCAAGAGGCTCTCCCAGCCACCACTGCCCCTGCTCTTCCCTGCTCTGGGCCACAAGCTGCAAGTTCATTTGCTCCCTGGGCCATCAGCCCAGCCCCAAGCCAGGGCTGGGACCTTTCCCCAGAGCTCTGTGGCCACTGCAATGCTCACAGCTCTGAGGTAGCCACAGCTCCAGGAGCCTTTGGACACCGCTCCCAGGGATGCCCAGGCTGCCACTCTTGGGCTGTCTGTGCAGGGCAGGGGCCTGCACTCCATGATCCTGCTGCCTCCCTCCCAGCTCAGCCTTGGTGTCTGCTCCAGGTGCTGCCAGAGCTCTTGGGGCCAGGCCAGGAGTGGCACAGCCCCAGCGTTCCCCTCTCTGGGACATCTCTCTGTTGGCATCTCCAAGGTTCCCCTCTCTGTGACACCATGGCTGGGGGCAGTTCCAACATTCCATGCCTTGGAGACGATCCAAGGGAAGCGTCCAGAGCCACACACAGTCATCAACTGACCCGGCACTGAGTAGCCCTGGCCTGGGCTGATGTGGAATCCTCTGAACACAGCTCGGGGAAGGTCCCCCTGGCCACCTCCACAGTGCCACAGGCAAGTGGCACATAGACTTACAGAGCTCTACCCAGAGATGACAGGAAAAGTCCAAAAAAGAACAAATACAAACAAAAGGACCCAAGAACAACAACCACCAAGAAAAAGACCACTCTGCCCCCAGCAGAGCTGCTGCCTCCTTCAGTACTTTCATCTGCACTGACACACAGCACAGGAGACTGCAAGCAATGACCATTCCTCAGGCACATCTGCTGCACAAGGAGCTTGAGGACAGCCTAGTGGAAGGACTCTTCTCATACCAGTGGAGAAAGTTCTCTTGGCCTATTTTTTCTTTTTTCTTTTCTTTTCTTTTCTTTTCTTTTCTTTTCTTTTCTTTTCTTTTCTTTTCTTTTCTTT
>NW_026690325.1:0-10818 GCF_015227805.2 Hirundo rustica | reverse complement strand
CTTCTCTTCTTCTCTTCTCTTCTCTTCTCTTCTCTTCTCTTCTCTTCTCTTCTCTTCTCTTCTCTTCTCTTCTCTTCTCTTCTCTTCTCTTCTCTTCTCTTCTCTCACTAGCATATTTTTCCCATAAACAACTGCATATCCTGATCTTCATTTCCCCTCCAACGCCCTCGATGAACCATCAATGAAATATTTCTCTCCTTCAGATAATTCCATCTCACTTAGATCAGGTCTTATTTTAGTTTGTCATTCAATTAACTCCACACAATCATAAATCAGCTCCTCAGTTGGCTTCCCATATAAAAATTGAGCAGGATTCTGGGCAGGAGTAACCTTAAGTTCCAGTTAAGGGGACTGTATCATGATAACTTCATATTTTAAAATCCAGCTATTAGTAAACCACTTTTCAGCTTTCTGATGTAAGATGACTGTCACGATGCACTCATACAAGTGGGGGTTGTGATGGTTCGTTTACCAATCTCAGAGTGCAAACACAACACAGAGGGGATTGCAGTATTAGTTAGAACAAATGCCAAAAGTCAAAAAACCCCACCTTTTATTGATTGACCACAGCAAATGTGATAGAGGGATTAAGAGTGAGGGAAAGAGATAGAGAGAGAGAGAGAGAGGAAAAGGGAGATATAGTTACCAAACATGGAGACAAAGTCCTCGTGGTCCGGTTGATGAGTCCACCTTTCACATCTGGGAGAGTCTCTCTCAAAATCTCTGGTTAACTCGGGGGTTTTTATTATAGTCCTCGATCGCGGGGAGAACAGGTAATAAGCCACTGAAGGGGAACGGGTAGTCCATGTTCTCAGCAGTAAGCCAGAGCCATTATCTTCTTGGCCAATGACCACAACTGCAGGCAAACATCTCACTTTGGTTAAGTCAGCCCCAGCCCCCCATATTGGGGTTGTAGGGGTCTCATGTCTCAGTCCTTGAGAGGGGCTTTGTACAGAGGTCTCAGTCTCAGTACTTGAGAGGAGGCTTTGATCTCCGTCTGTCACGGTGGCTGTGGAGCAGATGAGGGATTTTCTGTGGGGGACCACCAGAGTTACTCCAGAAAGTCCACTTGGCCAAGAGGTAGGGAAATTCATAGGCTATCGTCGTGAAGCAGAAACCGTGTAGCAGGTGTAATCTTCAGGTACAGACCTGACATTACACTGCTCAAAGCCAGTGTACCGTGGGGTGGTGACACAGGAAAATGCATCTGCAGACGATTGGCAAGCATCCACCTCGAGCAGGCCAGAACTGCAGTGGGGTCCTTGGGGTCATGACGATTGTGAGACAAATGAGGGGAACTTCAGAGAGACTCTTACACCAAGTCGGGGGTGCTCAGTGGCCAGTCAGTTTGATGACTGAGTGTGGCTCTGGACGCTTCCCTTGGAGCATCTCCAAGGCATGGAATGTTGGAGCTGCCCCCAGCTGTGATGTCACAGAGAGGGGAACCTTGGAGCTGCCAGCACAGTGATGTCCCAGAGAGGGGAACGCTGGGGCTGTGCCACTCCTTGCCCAGCCCCAAGAGCTCTGGCAGCACCTGGAGGAGACACCAAGGCTGAGCTGGGAGGGAGGCAGCAGGATCATGGAGTGCAGGCCCCTGCCCTGCACAGACAGCACAAAAGTGTCAGACTGGGCAACCCCAGGAGCGGTGTCCAAATGCTCCTGGAGCTGCAGCAGCCTCAGGGCTGTGAGCATTGCAGTGGCCACAGAGCTCTGGGGAAAGTCCTCGTCCCTGGTTTGGGGCTGGGCCGATGGCCCAGGGAGCAAATGAACTTGCAGCTTGTGGCCCAGAGCAAAGAAGAGCAGGAATTGCTGGCTGGGAGAGCTCTTGGCAAGGGCCTGCAACCACCAGCACACAGGCAATGTCTTGATGCTGCTCGGAGGCAAGGTGAGCTGGGATGTGGGGATGGACTTGTTCCCTGGGAGGGCGGTGGGGCCCTGGCACAGAGTAGATGGAAAAACTGCGGCTGCCCTGGAATGGCTGGAAGTGTCCAAGGCCTGGTTGCAGAGGAACTTGGTGGCCTGAAGACATGACACAGTATGGCCTGGTATGGTATGGCATGGAGCAGTGTAATGTAGGGATTGCAGTGTGAGAGGTTTTGTGAAAGTGTGGAGGGGTAGTGATGGAAATGGGGGATAACGGGGTGTTTTGGGCTGTTGGAGCAGAGGGTGGGCAAGCAAGAGGCAGTTTTGGGCAGGTGCTGGTGCCTGTAGCAATTGTGTAGCAGGGCTGAGGTGGAGTGGCAGTGAGTTTGGGAGGGTAATGGCAGAAGAGAGAAAGAAAAGACAGAAAGACAGAAAGACAGAGAAAGACAGAAAGACAGAAAGACAGAAAGACAGAAAGACAGAAAGACAGAAAGACAGAAAGAAAGAAAGAAAGAAAGAAAGAAAGAAAGAAAGAAAGAAAGATTTCAAGAAAGGGAATGAAATCTTGTGATTTCAATGAAGATTAATTGGGCAAACTTCCATCCCTTTCCCTGCACTTTGTATCATCCTATTCACCTTGTGTTTTTCACAGGCTTTCAAAATTTTCTATTTTCACTAAATGCTTGCATTTCTTCAATTTCTATTCCTCATCTTTTATTTACCTTTCTTGCCTGATTTCAGCATTTGAATTGGAGTACTTTTGGCAAGTGTTGGCCCTTTTCAGGGCCCCTCATTTCATCTCAGTCCATTTGGTCTCAATCATCCCAGTTCCAACTTATCTCGGTTTTGTTTTCATTCGCATTGCTTCTCATCATATCTCTTTCCTGAGCATTTATTAGACTTTGTTCCCTGATTTCAAGATTTCATTCTCTTTCCTGAAAGGAAGACATTGCCTTGGGGATAGGGAATGAAATCTTGCAATTTCAATGAAGATTTATTGAGCAAGCTTTCTTCCCCTTCCCTGCACTTCTCCTCCCATCCACTTTTTACTTTTCATATGCTTTCAAAATTTTCCCATTTTCATTTAAGCTTGCATTTCTTCAATTTCTTTTCCTCTCCTTCTTTTCTTTGCCTTTCTCACCTGATGTTAGCATTTGAATTGGAGTAGGTTTGGCAAGTGTTGGTCCTTTTCACTGCCCCTCAGTCCACTTGGTCTCAATCACTCCAGTTCCAAATTTCCTCGGTTGTTTTCATACGCAATCTTTCTCATCATATCTCGTTTCCTGAGCATTTTTTAGACTTTGTTCCATGTTTTCAAGATTTCATTCCCTTTCCCGAAAGGAATTCTTTAGTTCGGGAAAGGGAATGAAATCTGTCAATGATAATGAAGATTAACTGGGCAAGCTTCCGTCACTTTCCCTGCACTTCTCATCCCATTCATATTTTACTTTTCACGTGCTTTCAAAATTTTCCCTTTTTTTGTTTTAAGCTTACATTTCTTCGATTTCTTTTCATCTCTTTTTATTTGCATTTCTTGCCTAATTGCAGCATTAGTATTGGAGTATTTGGGCAAGGGTTGGCCTTTTTCACTGCCCCTCCATTCATCTCAGTCTATTTGGTCTCATTCACACCACTTCCAAATTTTCATGGTTGTTTTCATTTGCACTGTTTCTCATCATATCTCCTTTCCTGAGCCTTCGTTAGATTTTGTTCCCTGTTTTGAAGATTTCATTCCCTTCACTAAAAGGAGGACTTTGCTTTCAGGAAAGGGAATGAAATCTTGCTATTTCAATTAAGATTAATTGGGCAAGCTTCTGTCCCTTTCCCTGCACTTCTTTTCATCCCATTCACTTAGTGCGTTTCTCGTGCTTTCAACATTTTCCCTTTTTCATTTTAAGCCTGCATTTCTTCAATTTCTTTTCTTCTCCTTATTTATTTCCATTTCTTGCCAGATTTCAGCAATTGAACTGGAGTACGTTTGGCAAGCATTGGTCCTTTTCGGTGCCCCTCATTTCATCTGAGCCCATTTGGTCTCAATCTCTCCAGTTCTAAATTATCTCTGCTGTTTTCATTATCCATCATATCACCTTTCCTGAGCGTTTGTTAGAGTGTGTTCCTTGTCTTAAAGATTTCAATGAAGATTTATTGGGCAAGCTTCTGTCCATTTCCCTGCACTTCTTGTCATCCCATCCACTATTTACTTTTCACGTGTTTTCAAAATAATCCCATTTTCATTTTAAGATTGCATTTCTTCAATTTCTTTTCCTGTGCTTCTCTCATTTACCTTTCTTGCCTGATTTCAGCATTTGAATTGGTGTATTCTGGCAAGTGTTGGTCCTTTTCACCGCCCCTCCTTTCATCTCAGTCCACTTGGTCTCAAAACCTCCGGTTCCATATTTTCTTGGTTATTTTAACTTGCATTATTTCTCATCATGTCTTCTTTCCTGAGTCTTTATTAGATTTTGTTTCCTGTTTTCAAGATTTCATTCTCTTTCCAGGAATGAAGACTTTCCTTTCCATAAGGGAATGAAATCTTGCCATTTCAATGAAGAATTATTGTGCAAGCTTCTGTTCCTTTCCCTGCACTTTTTCTCATCCCATTCCCTTTGTGCTTTTCACATGTTTTCAAAATTTTCCCTTTTTCATTTTATGCTTGCATTTCTTCAATTTCTTTCCACTTCTTCCTTTCTTCCTATTTCTTGCCTGATTGCACCATTTGAATTGGAGTACATTTTGCAAGTGTTGGTCCTTTTCAGTGCCCCTCCTTTCATCTCAGTCCATTTGGTCTTATTCACTCCGTTTAGAAATTTACTCAGTAGTCATCATTTTCACTGTTTGTCACCATATCTCCTTTGCTGACTTTTTATTAAATTTTCTTCTCTGTTTTCAAGATTTCCAGGAAGATAACTTGGAGAAGCTTCAGTCCCCTGCCCTGCACTTCTTGTCATTGCATTCACTTTTTGCTTTTCATGTGCTTTCAAAATTTTCCCTTTTTCATTTTAAGCTTGCATTTCTTCTATTTCTTTTACTCTCCTTTATTTCCCTTTATTGCCTTATTGCAGCATTTGAATTGGAGTACTTTTGGCAAGTGTTGGTCCTTTTCAGTGCCCCTCATTTCATCTCAGTTCATTTGGTCTCAATCACTCCATTCCCAAATTTTTTCAGTTGTTTTCATTCGCACTGTTTCTCATCATATCTCGTTTCCTGAGTGTTTGTTAGACTTTATTCCTTGTTTTCAAGATTTCCTTCCCTCTTCTGAAGGGAAGACCTTTTGTTCGGGAAACGGAATGAAATCTTGCAATTTCAATGAAGATTAAT
Organism: Hirundo rustica; assembly: GCF_015227805.2. Taxonomy (NCBI): domain Eukaryota; kingdom Metazoa; phylum Chordata; class Aves; order Passeriformes; family Hirundinidae; genus Hirundo; species Hirundo rustica. The sequence goes on along the minus strand of NW_026690325.1, from coordinate 5,637 downwards.
TGGGCAAGCTTCTGTCCCTTTCCCTGCACTTCTTGTCATCCCATTCACTTTTTGCTTCTCACGGGCTTTCAAAATTTTCCCTTTTTCATTGTAAGCTTGCATTTCTTCGATTTCATTTTCTCTCCTTCCTTCCTTTATTTCCACTTCTCACCTGGTTGCAGCATTTGAATCAGAGTATGTTTGGCAAGTGTTGGTCCTTTTCAGTGCCCCTCATTTAATCTCGGTCAATTTGGTCTAAATCACTCCCCTTCCCAATTTTCTCCATTTTTTTTAAAATTTGCACTCTTTCCAATCATATTTCCTTTCCTGAGCAATTGTTTGACTTGTTCTCTGTTTTCAAAATTTCAGTGAGTGTTACTTGGGAAGCTTCTGTCATTTTCCTTACACTTCTTGTCATCCCATTGGATTTTGGCTTCTCATATGCTTTCAATATTTTTTATTTTCCATTTTAACCTTGCATTTCTTCAGTTTCCAATCTTCTTCTTCCATTATTTCAATTTCTTGCCTGATGTCAGAATTTGATTTGTAGTAACTGTGAGAAGTGTTGGTCCTTTTCAGTACCCCTCATTTTATCTCAGCCAATTTGGTCACAATCACTCCTGTCCCAAATTTTCTCGGTAGTTTTCATTTGCACAGTTTCATCATATATCATTTCCTGAGCATTTGTTCAACTTTTTTCTCTGTATTAAAGATTTCATTCTCTTTCCTGAAAGGAAGACTTTCCTCTTGGATATGGAATGAAATCTTGCTATTACAGTGAAGATTAATTGGGCAAGCTTCCATCCCTTTCCCTGCACTTCTTGTCATCCCATCCATTTTTGAATTTTCATGTTCTGTGTGAATTTTCCCTTTTTCCTTTTAACCTTGTTTTTTTATCAATTTCTTTTCTTCTCTTTCTTTTATTTACCTTTCTTGCCTGATTTCAGCATTTGAATTGGACTACATTTGGAAAGTGTTGGTCCTTTTCAGTGCCCCTCATTTCATCTCAGTCTATTTGGTATCAATTATTCTGGTTCCAAATTTTCCCATAGTTTTAATTCGCACTGCTTTGCAGCATATCTCATTTCCTGAGCATTTATTAAACATTGTTCTCTTTTTTCAAGATTTCAATAAAGATTACTTGTGCAAGCTTCAGTCCCTTTCCCTGTACTTCTTGTCATGCCATTGACTTTTCTCTTTTTACGTGCTTTCAAAATATTCCCTTTTTCAATTTAAGGTTGAATTTCTTCTACGTCTTTTCCTCTCCTTCCTTTTTTTCCATTTCTTGCCTTATTGCAGCATTTGAATTGGAGTACTTTTGGCAAGTGTTGGTCCTTTTCAGTGCCCCTCATTTCACCTCTGTCCATTTGGCCTCTCTCACTCTGGTTCCAAATTTCCTTGGTTTTCATTCACACTGTTTCTCATCATATCTCCTTTCCTGAGTTAGATTTTGTTCCCTATTTTCAAGATTTCAGAGAAAAGACTTCCTTTCGGGAAAGGAAATGTAAACTTGTGATTTCAATGAAGATTAATTGGGCAAGCTTCTGTCCCTCTCCCTGCAGTTCTTGTCAGCCAATTCAATTTTTGATATTCACATACAAAAATTTTTCAATTTTTCAATTTTTAATTCAAGCTTGCATTTCTTCAACATCTTTTCCCCTCCTTCCTTTATTTCTCTTTCTAGCCTGATTACAGCATTTGAATTGGAGTAATATTGGCAAGTGTTGGTCCATTTCACTGCCCCTCATTTCATCATCCCTACCTCTGCCAACTATCACAAAACCCCTCAGACTTTAATTTGCACTTTACATTGGAGCTTGTAGGGCCCCACCACCCTCCAAGGGAACAAGTCCATCCCCACATCCCAGCTCACCTTGCCTCCAAGCAGCATCAAGACATTGCCTGTGTCCTGGTGCTGCAGGCCCTTGCCAAGAGTCTCTCCCAGCCACCACTGCCCCTGCTCTTCCCTGCTCTGGGGCAGCAGCTGCAAGTTCATTTGCTCCCTGGGCCATCAGCCCAGCCCCAAGCCAGGGCTGGGACCTTTCCCCAGAGCTCTGTGGCCACTGCAATGTTCACAGCTCGGAGGTAGCCACAGCTCCAGGAGCCTTTGGACACCGCTCCCAGGGATGCCCAGCCTGCCACTCCTGGCCTGTCTGTGCAGGGCAGGGGCCTGCACTCCATGATCCTGCTGCCTCCCTCCCAGCTCAGCCTTTGTGTCTCCTCCAGGTGCTGACAGAGCTCTTGGGGCCGGGTGTCCTGGGGTGACTGTGTATCCCCAATCATCTGTTGGGTGCAGGGGGGAGGGCAAGCGTGGTTTGTTTTTCCCCAGGAAAACTCTGCTCATCGGAGTGACCTTGAAGCGGGGGAGTTGGAACACGGCAAGACGAAAGAAGCTCTGTTGTTTTTTCCCCGGCAGTTAGTTAGTTTAGTGCTAGCGTAGTTAGACGCTGTAGAATAGCTGAAGCTTTTTGCCTTTTCTTTTTATTATTTTTTTTTTTGTCCTTTTTTTTCCTTCCTTTTTTCTTTTTTGCCCTCTCCTCAGAACTATTCCAACCTCTCTGGACTAAGGACCTGGGGAAGCACCGGGGGCCTCCACAGGGACCCACCCCACCAAGACCAGCCCTGTACATCTCCTTTTCTCCCAACATCAGTGGAGACGGAGCGGTGGAGCACAGTGACGACCCTCAAGAGGAGACTCTCTTTAAGTTTGTTATCCCTCTGTAAGTGGCACGAAGCTCTTGTCATCGGGTATTGTGCTGGGAGTGCTTTGCCTGTTTAATAAGCAGGTTTTTTCAACTTCTCTCTGAGGAAATCTTTTTTCCCGAACCGATTGGAGGAGGGGAGGGGGGCCCCGTGGGTGGGTTTCTCCCAAAATCTGCCTGAAACCACCACAAACTTATTGGCGCCTATACGTGGGGCTCGAGAGAGTGGAAAAACCCTGTACTGATTAGTATTTAGCAGTCAGTAATTATGCTGTTTGACCTCATGTCTCTTGGGGTGGGGGCCTTGATGTGTTTTGGATCCTTAGGCTTCTTTGAGGTCTTAATACCTTTGTGGTCCTTAGGTTTATTTGCATATCCAGAGATAGCCCCAATATTGTCACTAACACGCAGTTTTTACAGTAGAGGGACATGGATTAGAGTAGCTATTGGCCTTGGTTTAATCATATTATCGCACGTTGCTAGAGACTGTAGGGCAGCAGACAGAGGCAGGGGGGAAGGGATACCAATCAACAGCCACCCCAGTCAGTCAGGCTGCAGCCAACACCCCAGTTATGAAGCCAGCAGCTAAACTGGATCCTGAGCCTGAGTTGGCAGCTAAACCAGACAGTAAGCCTAAGCCCCTGGCAGTTGCTCTGGCAAAGAAGCACACAGTCAAAACCGATCGACCAGTGGACGATGATGACCCAAGAGAAGGACCTTCACCAAAATCAGAAGCCAAAGCATCTAGCACAGGATCAGAAGCAAATATTGATTCCTTTTCCCTGAAGGACCTTCGGGGCCTAAGAAAAGATTACTGTCGACAACCTGATGAATCTATAATTAGTTGGTTAGTCCATCTTTGGGATGCTGCAGGCAAGGCTACAATTCTGGACGGCACTGAAGCGAAGCATCTGGGATCCCTGTCACATGATCCAGTCATCGACCAGGAGATGATGAGAGAGGCTAGTCCTTGCAGTCTCTGGATACGGGTCCTAGGAAGTGTGGCAGAAAGATACTTGTGTGCAGATGATCTCTATATGCAGCAAACCCCATGGAAGACCATAGAACAAGGGATTCAATGCCTGAGAGAAATGGCAGTGGCAGAGATGGTTTTCTCAGATGACATAAACACTAGGAACCCAGACTTGGTATCATGTACATCTGTGATGTGGCGAAAACTTGTATGACTCGGGCCATTAGAATACGCTTCTGCTTTAGCAGTAATGAAGCGGGAGGACATGGAGGAGACGGTGCTTGATATGGCAAAGAAGCTCCGAGCATATGCAGATGCTGTGCATGGCCCAACACACGCCAGAATCGCAGCTGTAGAAACACGTCTACAGAAACTAGAGGGTAAGATAGATGAGAATCATAAGAAACTCAGGGAGGAGATTAGAGAGGACCTTCTCCAAATCTCAGCAGTGCAGATCAGAGGTTCTGGTACCCAACGTAGACGCTCCCTGGCTAGGGAGAGAGGATACACTCCACGTGCTGAGCTGTGGTTCTTCCCGCGGGATTGTGGAGAAGATATGAACAGATGGGATGGAAAATCTACGGCTGCCCTGGCACAACGGGTGTGTGAATTGAAGGAAGTCAAGACTCAAAGAGGGAGTTCCACCAAAAGGGAAGCGGCTCCAGTTGCCTGTAGCCGAACTGCCAGGTATGACGATGATGACATGTCCGACCCCCTTGAAGGAACCTCTAAGATATATGCTCAAGGAAAGAAGGATAACCAGGCTTAGAGGGGCCCTGCCTCTAGCCAGGTAGAGGCTAGGGAAAACCGTGTATTTTGGACTGTGTGGATTTGTTGGCCTGGCACATCAGAACCACAAAAATATGAGGCCTTGGTTGATACTGGTGCGCAGTGCACATTAATGCCATCAAGACATGTAGGGGCAGAATCTGTCTCTATTGCTGGCGTGACAGGGGGATCACAAGATTTTACTTTGGTGGAAGCAGATATGAGCCTAACTGGAAAGGAGTGGGAGAAACACCCTATTGTGACTGGCCCAGAGGCCCTATGCATTTTGGGTATAGATTACCTCCGAAGTGTGTATTTCAAAGACCCAAAAGGACTCAGGTGGGCATTCGGGATAGCGGCTGCAGTAACAGAGGGCATCCGGCAATTGAACACCTTGCCTGGACTGTCTGAGAATCCATCTGCAGTAGGACTCCTGAAAGTACAAGAGCAACGGGTACCAATTGCCACTTCTATAGTGCACCGCCGACAGTATAGAACAACTCGAGATGCTGTGATTCCCATCCATAAGATGATTCAAGAGCTGGAGAGCCAAGGGGTGGTTAGTAAAACCCACTCACCCTTCAACAGCCCCCTTTGGCCTGTGCGTAAATCTAAAGGAGAATGGAGATTGACTGTGGACTACCGTGCATTGAATGAGGTGACACCGCCACTGAGCGCTGCCGTGCCAGACATGTTGGAGCTCCAGTACGAGCTGGAGTCCAAGGCAGCAAAATGGTATGCCACGATTGATATTGCCAATGCATTTTTCTCCATTCCTTTGGCAAAAGAATGCAGGCCTCAGTTTGCCTTCACATGGAGGGGAGCGCAGTACACCTGGAACCGATTGCCCCAGTGGTGGAAACAAAGCCCCACCATCTGCCATGGACTGATCCAGACTGCACTAGAAAAGGGTGAGGCTACAGAACATCTACAGTATATTGATGACATCATTGTGTGGGGGAACACAGCAGCAGAAGTGTTTGAGAAGGGAAAGAAAATCATCCAGATCCTCCTGGAAGCTGGTTTCGCTATCAAGAAGAGTAAAATTAAGGGACCAGCTCATGAGATCCAGTTCCTGGGAATAAAGTGGCAAGATGGACGGCGGCAGATTCCCACTGAGATCATCAACAAGATTACAGCAATGTCTCCACCAATGAATAAGAAGGCGACACAAGCTTTCCTCGGTGCTATAGATTTCTGGAGGATGCATATTCC